>NC_084996.1:36595261-36607761 GCF_963854185.1 Sardina pilchardus
GGAGGTTTGGCTGGAGCCCTGCTCGCTGGTCATCTGCTGTGATTAATGCTGTGGCTTTTACATGGGTGTAATTGCATCACTACCTTGTACATTTCCCCCCCAACAGGGGTTCGTGTAGGATATTATCATGATAGAGTCTACTGTATAAGCTATATGGAAATAACAGATTGAGTCGGTGAAGCATGTGAAAAGTGTTCAAATGTGTTCAGTCTAAAATGAAAGCAGATCTGTTGAGAGCTGGGGCTCCCTTAGCCAGGTAAAACGCCAGGGCTGATCTGGACACCTGATATGCCTGATGTACCAGCTAACCCAATGAGGTGAACAGAACAAGTGGCCTGATGTCTGACTTTCCATTCGGCGAGTGTCTCATATCGCGCCTATCTTGAAGTGCTGACGAGATGCTGTGGAGAAATGAGTGCTAAACGGTCCCTCATATTGGCTGTGCAAGTCTCTCGCGCTTCATAAGTCATTCTGCACAGCCGAGAGACTATCATTGCCAGACGATCGCATATGGAAGTGATGAGAAATACTGACCACATATCCATATCCACAAGGACCATTAGAATGTCACTGCAGGGCTGCATTCCCTCTCTTTACTGTAAAGTGTAAAGGAACACGGCAACACGTTTGGACATTGGCTTATTCACTGTATCTCCCAGAGTTAGATAAGTCGATACACGTTTAAAGGAACACGGCAACACGTTTGGACTTTGGCTTATTCACTGTATCTCCCAGAGTTAGATAAGTCGATACCTAGAAAACCGTTCTTTTGTCACCATTGGTAGTTGTAGGCTATTTGAGCCACTCACTTTGAGGCACTGTGCTAAGGTAGGCTAGAGATGGGTGCGTCAGACCGAGGTACTGCAGGATCTATCTAACTCCTGGAGAAATGGTGAATAAGCTCATGCTTTAAACTTCTCCTACTGAGCTGGTCTCTATAGTATTTATGCCATATATTGTGATAAGCAGATATAGACAGTGGACCAAGTAGTGTTGCCTGCATTCTGCCCAAGTGTGCTTGTGTGCATACGTGCACATGTGTCAGTGTGTGTGTGTGTGTGTGTGTGTGTGTGTGTGTGTGTGTGTGTCTGTTTGTGTGTCTCTCTGTGTGCCTCTGTTTGTCCTTGTGTGTGTGTGTGTGTGTGTGTGTGTGTGTGTGTGTGTGTGTGTGTGTGTGTGTGTGTGTGTGTGTGTGTGTGTGTGTGTGTGTGTGTTTGTGTGTGTCTCTCTGTGTGCCTCTGTTTGTCCGTGTGTGTGTGTGTGTGTGTGACTGTGTGAGAGTCACGATTTGCCCGTCATGTGCCTATTTGTAGCCCACCCAGCTCCTCCCGGCTGCTCCTTCTCCCGTGACCTCTGAGCTGAGCCCGTCGACGTCTCTGTCTCTGGCTGCGTCGGAGGCCACTGCGGCCCCAGCGCCATTACACTGAGCTGTCATTACAGTGGGCTTAATTGGCAACGACACTCAGCAATCAGACGCCACAGGACACAGGAAAAAAAAGCTAAAGACGCAACACAGCAGAGACTGGGTGAAGTTGAAAGGCCAGTGGAAATGTCAAAGCTTTTATTCAGCAGCTTTTAAGAGCCTTCACATCTCCTCTTCTCCTCCTCTTCTCTCTATCTCTCTCCCTCTCTCTCTCTCTCTCTCTGCTTTCTGCTCTTTTTTTTGGTCTGCATGGCATTCAGGCCTCGTGTGATGATAAGGTGCATGGGGGGTCAGGGAGCTGCTTTATTTACCGCTGAGGCAGGATGTGAGGGGAGCACGATAAGCTTAAGAACCTGAATGAGCGCAATTGACCATGACAGACAGGTGGACGCGTGAAAAAAACGATGGGAAGATTAAGAGAACGGACGAGCACATCAGTGAAATGAGGACATGGGAGAAATGAACGAGTGAATGAAATGAGTGAGAAAGTAGAGGGAGGAAAAAGCAGGGGATCAGTGAAATGTGCCACGCTGGTTGAAAGGTTGATCTGGGAGAGATGGGAGGAGATTAGGGGTGGGGAGAGGTGAGTGAGGCGAGGCGAGGGTGCTGAGGGCTGGAGTGGGATGGAGGGATGGAGAGATGGAGGGGAAGACTGCACACTCATCCTTTCATTCGTCTTCTTCAGATCTGACAGCGAGCTCTCAAGCTTTTTATCTCCGCGGGCCAGAGGTCCACCGGTTAAAAGGAGCAATTGCTCTGGCCGTCGTTGACATTAAGTGACACCTCCATTTGCCACCATATTGTCCCTTTCCTTCCCTTTCCTTTCATTCCCTTTCTTGTGTGTGCGTGTGTGTCTGTGTGTGTCCCCGGGTGTGTGTGTGTGTGTGTGTGTCCCGGGTGTATGTGTGTGCGTGTGTGTGCGTGTGTGTGCCTGTGCGTGCGTGTGTGTGTGTGTGTGTGTCTGTCTGGGCAAACGGCGAGACTGATCAAAGGCTCATGAGAGATTTACAGGAGGCTCACGGGTGTGAAGAGCTGATTATGATCTGGTTTTACTGGCTCTCGCTGCCAAAGGGGCCGTGCTGAGAGTACCGTCGGCCTCGTCGTAATTCCACAACACAAGTTATGGCACCCACGTCGATTAACTACCCGAGTGACAAAGCCATTTCACAAAGTCTCATAAAAGACATTTCATGATGTCACAGACAATTCCTCATATGTTTTCATTGCATTAGTGTGTTTGTTTTGCGGTGGTGTTCTCGCACCAAGACACTGGCAAGTAGGTCCTAAAACTCCCATGATGCACTCTGCTGGCACAGGAGACGCCTCCCCCTGCGCCCTCCCTGTCCTCCAGACGAGAGCATAGATCAGCCAGCATGCGAGCTCAGACAGGCAGGCTCGCTCCATAGCACCCTGCGCCATAAAAAGCGACGAGCGCAGATCGAGCCGCATTAAATGGCTATTTATATAGCACAGTGGAGACCTGGGTGCAACGTAACTCTGCCCGCCACTCCCCCGCCAACCCCCCCCCCCCCCCCCCCTGCCCTGAGGCCGCCGCACGTCATCCCGGGTAATGCACAGTTTTATATATAACAGCCTTTAATAATTCAGCCTAATGTTGAGGCTGAAGGCACGGCCCATCGACGCCGGTTACGTGAGTGCATGCAGGATCTCCTTTTTCTGACATTGTGCTTTGTAATTGGGTCAGGCATTCATCTGGACAATCCCCCCAATCCCCCCACTCCTCCTCCACTTTGCCTTCCCTTACTCTTCCCCCTCTTGCAGCTCAGGGCATTGTTTCAGATCTATCAGGACACGACACCCAGCTCATCCATTGAGACAGGGATGTGTCCCCAGCCTGCCTGCCGGCTAAATGACTACTGCTTTTGTGTGCGTGTGTGTGTGTTTAAAGGAGCGCTAAAAAAAACACACACTGTGGAAAGGGAAAAAAATCCCATAAAAGCGAGATGGGGAAAAAACACAGATGGACACTGGTGACCTGCACCGCAGACGTCTCGGGCAGTCAGGACGGTGTGTTGTGCGGCGGGCTGGCGCCTGGCGGGCCAGCTGCCCCGTCCTAATGAATTCTTATGGCCCCGCAGCTAAAGACCAGCCTCATGAGCAGCGGCTATGGAGCAGTAAACATCGAGCTCGTCCTCCCAGCTATTCTCTTTCCCATTTCCCCTTCCACTCCCACCATTACGCCAACCCCCTCCACCCACCCGTCTCGCCAAGTCCGTCCACTTAGTCCGAGCAGACTGACTTAGGGATCGGCTTAATCAAACACATCCGTCTAAGTGGCTCCAATCAAACAATGCCATGCATGATTGCCGCTAATCATATTACCAGAGGGACGGGGAGGTAGGAGGTATCTGCGGCCACACAGAGAGTTCTGGGACATCAGGAAAGTGCTCTGAGATGATTTACTCTCAGCAGTGAGAATAATGACTGGTATATCCCAGCAGGCCTCCGGCGTAAGGCGTGGCATCCGAGATCTTTTACAGGCATTGCTGCTCACATCAATTTGTTGATCCATCTGGGTTCAGTACCACTTGTTGTTTGCAAATGTCAAAACAATCACAACTGTAGAACATGTTACAACTGTGTAACATTTGTGTTTGTGTTTCTTCTAACATCCAGGGACCTAATTTTAATCTAATTTGATGACTTGGTTAAAAAACTATTTGCTAACTTAATTACATGAGCAAGTGCAAGTGCCTTTGCTTGTTCCTGAACTTGCACTTTCTCCATCACTTAGTTTGTTTTTTATGTTTTTATTGAGTAGAGGTACATGTACTGTAGATAAGAGAGCTTAAAATATAGGTTAAACTGAAGGTGGAGGGATGTATGCTACAAGCAAATGAGGTCAGAACTAGCCAGGGGTGGACAGTACATTAACTTGATTACTACACTTAGGATTTTTATGTATGCACTTTACTTGAGTATTATTATTTTTTGAAATGTGTGACTTTTACTCCACTACATTTGAAAGACAAATACTGTATTTTTGAGACTGCATTACCTTTGAAATATGACCGTTACTTTTAACCACATTTGATTTGTTAAATGCAGTAATGCGATAGACCATTTTGAAGTTCAATTTTTCAATAGTTTATTTCGATTCTTCATCAGAACATCCTCCAAGTCTGGGAGACCAGACAAACCTGTTAGGAATTGAGATTTGAGAAATGGTCTGGCAATAACCAGGCTTTCCTCTATGATCATTGTGAAATTGGAGTGAAATTGGACAATCACTTGACATTCACCTATAGCTATCTTTCCTACATCATTAATGATAAATCATCTATTCATATCTAGTTTATTCGGCAGTGAAAATGTTTTGTGAACAGATAACGAATAATGATTTCAATTATATCATTGCATTAATTTGAACAGTTGCAAATGGGTCAATTTTTTTTTGGATGTACAAGAACATGTGTGCCAGGCTACTATTAAACACCTGAAAAATATGAAGCTACTGTTTTCATGAGGAGCACTATGCTGGGATGAGGACGGAATGGAGTTGCGTTTTTAAGCACCTGAACTGCTTATCATGTTTATCAACAATCATCATCTTCTAATGTAATCCTTGCAGACAAGTCCACTCTCTCTGCCCCAAACATAGGTTATTGTTTGTGCGCAAAGCAATCTAGACATTATGCTAATGTTGAAATATGGAATGATTTCATGATTAAAGCAGTGAAAAAATGTACGCTAATTGCGTGCAGCATTACGGCTGACAGCAAAAAAAAATCCATGAATAGTCTATGAAGATAATGTCAGTAAATTAGCTAATTAACCCTCTCTGATATAGGTACAGAGGGGTGGCTGATGTCATATCAAGACCTTTTATTGTCTATGATCAAGACAGCTAGCAGCTTGTACTTCAATAAAGGTGTTTATCTACTGTAGATCTAGTGCTTTTTATTATACGGCTCTTCACAATGCAAGTAGAACACTCCATTGACTTGAATGGGATTTCCCAACGTTCTACCGGTCATTATTTCTTGATAGATGACCGCTCCGAAGAAATAATGACCGCTGCCAATGGCAACGGGTTCACTCCGCTAGTTGTTGCGGAAGCCACGAAACCGTAGCCAAGTCATTGCTAAAGACACATTGAGATGAGTTTCTTTTCTCGTTTTGGCAAGTAGCCGTATAATAAGCGCGATAATGTATAGAACGCCGGTCATTATCGGAAAATAATTCCCTTCAGGACGAAGCAAAACCCCTCCGCTGCGCGTCGGGGTTCAGTTCATCCTGTCGGGAATTATTTTCCGATAATGACCGGCGTTCTATACATTATCCCTTACTTAATGTCATTCACATGAGAGCATTGACTGGAATGTTGTGGCAATTCTACAAACAATGGAGGATTCTACGTAAGGGATAATGTACGTTGGTCATTATCGGGAAAATAAGTAGACCGACAGGGCGAACCAGACCCCGACGCACAGCCGACACAACCAGGGAGCTTCAAAGCTATGCTATGGGGGCAGAGTTCAGACTGTGTTTGTGCCTCTTAACAAAATGTCACTACAAGTGCTGTGCAGCACAAACAGGATCCTAACGAGACACCACTGTGTGCTTGACTCTTACTTGTGAAGAAAAAGTGTAACTACAGTGTTTGTACAGGTACTCACCTCTGTTTCCTGTCCATACCAAAGTCGAACTCATGCCTTTTCCCAACAGAGGCACTGACATGAAGGACGCGACTGAGGGAAACAGAGGTGTGGGAGTGCTGTACAAATACTGGATTACATGTAGTTATGCATAATGTACACACAATACTTCCTTAATCTGTCTTCAACTGTTGAAACGTTTTAATTATATGGCTGGGGGCGGGTCTTTGCATTCTTTTGTACCTTTTCAAATAAAATATCTTGGATGTGCACATGAGTGACTGATTCTCTGCTTTGCATATTCTGAATGGTCTCTGTACCTCTTACACACAGGATTAGCGGCCACAACATGTTTGAATGTTTGGGATTTCCCCCCAAATCAGGCTGCGTCAGGTCACACTGGGGCTGCTGGAGCTTGAAATCTCCCGGTAATATTTAATGTCCCATCCCACCCCTGAACACAGAAAAACACAATTTGATCATGCACAGTGGCAGTATGGGCTTATGAAAAATCACTGGAGGTATTTCCTTCTCCTCCCCTTTCTCTGCTCCTCTCTGGGATGGGGCTGCTCAGGAGATGGACATGTCATGGTTCTCTGACGCAGAAATAAACAGTTTGTCAGCCAGGTAAACAATTAGTCACTGAGGTAAACAAATAATCTCTGCTGCGTGTAAGCACCGGTAAGAGCGAACATACCTCAGAGCAATGTCTTCACGCGTACAAACAGCATGTTCTATTTCAGTCCTTCAGTCACAGAAGGAAGAAACTACCACCATAATGTGTAGAGCTTGAGCAGTTTGGCAGGTCATCTGGATTTGATATTGGGGAGAATAATAATCTAAATCTGCTCCCCTCACCAATTCCTCACATTTCACAATCACTTTTGCAGTATATGCCTCATGCTTGTATACAAAAATGTATAGTGTAACAAATCATCTGTGGATTGCAGAATTCTCCACAGTTGACAATTGCAGATTGAGTCAGTGTATGGGGTAGAGTGATTTTTCTGAACCGTATAGTGTAAAGAATGTGTCTTGTGCCACATTGCCCTCTAAGGAATGGCACGAAGAAAGACTGTATGCCATTTAGGTTATTCTTAGTTGGACATTTATCTTTCAGAAAATTACCTTGTGGCGTCTGAATAAGTGTGTGGTTCTTTTTTACTGTAAAAACTTAACTAAGGTATGCCTATAAAACCCTGAGACTCCTACAGTACATAGTGAAAATAAACACACACACACACACACACACACACTCTCTCTCTCTCTCTCTCTCTCTCTCTTACACACACACACACACACACACAGACACACACACATTTTTATATGAAAAATATCACGTAATTTTGAGTAATCCACTCTAAAACCAATAAAAAGGTAATTTACCTTAAACACCCCTCTCATTAACGTTATATTTTTAAAATGATTCAGCAAGGGAAGTCTACCTTAACTGCTCTAAATGCGCCTCTGTGGGTGTGTGGGTGTGTGTGTGTGTGTGTGTGGGTGGGTGTGTGTGTGGGTGTGTGGGTATGTGCATCTATGTCTGAGCGTTTGTGGGTGTTAGCTTGTCTAGTATTCTACACACAGATGTACTCTCGGGTGTCTCTCCCATAATGCCTTTGTAATGGCCCTGAGCCCTGTAATGTTTATAGGCCTAGTACCGGCCGTGGCCTCTCATTTGGGCGTGTGGAGCGCAGTAAATTGAGGCTGGCTCTAGAGGAACTTGATAGAGAGGCATCAGGCAAGGAGTCGTCCTCTGCATGACTGGGAGAGGCAGGGTCCTGTTTCTCTGTGCCCTTCTAATGAGAGACAGAGCTGGGGTTACTCTGCTCCCGTCCTCTGAACACAATGTATAAAGAGGAGCGCACACACACACACACACACACACACACACACACACACACACACACACACACACACACACACACAGAGAGACTCTCTCTCTCATTCTCTCTCTCTCTCTCTTAAACACACACACACACACACACACACACAGAGAGACATGAAGCGTGGGATGCCAAACACAAGAAGTGAAGTGTTACTGACGAGCAGATGTCCTTCTGTCTCTTCCCCCCTCTCTCTCTCCTCTCTCTCCTCTCTCTCCTCCATCTCTCTGTGCACCCCGTCCTCTCCCTCTGAAGTGTAATAAATAAATATGAATGAGCGGTCCAAGGTCCGGTGCTGGAGAGGGGCTGTGTGGGCTGGCCAGCTGGCCTCGGACGCAGCTGCCTCACTCTAATCTACCCTGAGAGCAGGGGGCAGCCAGGCCGCGCAGGGCCTACAGGTGAAGGTTGATCAAAGGTCCCTCGGAGTTCACTCGCTAAAATAACACCGTTAATGATTTTTCACCGTCCTCTGATTCAACTTTTATGACGACCATGGAGCATGGTCATTTAAACAAAACATATGTTCACAAATCCTAATGGTTCACTAGGCCACTTCAAGCTACTGAACCCAATGAGAACACACTATACGAGCTTATGTGTTCACTAATGATCATTTATGAGATGAGCTCTCATATTTAGAGGCTAGCTGATGGTGATAATGTGGATAAAGCAGATGTGTTGAAGATCACTAACTAGCAGTCAGCTCACTGAGCATTCTCAGTTACCGTAACCTCAGAGCTCTGTGTAACCGTGTCCAGGATCTGATAAGGGGCTAGCCTAGCAGGCTGATGGAGTACCTGCTCATGTGCAACAGTAGCTGGCCAGCTGTATGGCCCCGCTAACAAGCCAGACTGTCACGGTTTGTTAACATCACCCCTTCTCATTACGCTTTCACGCTTTTCTTGGGCTAGCGAGATCATATGTGTATGTGTGTGTGTGTGACTTTGTGGGTGAGTGTGTTTGCACACCTGTGTTAGCGTATGTGTGTTTGTGTGTGTGTGTTAGCGTGTGTGTGTGTGTGTGTGTGTGTGTGTATGAGAGAGAGAGAGGGGTAAGTAAGTGTGAGAAAGTGATAGGCTGGTCCCTGGTGCCCTGCTCTGCTGCCACTGTGGGGCCCGCTGATGTCAGGTCCAGCCGGGGGTCTTTAGTTTCACGCCGCACACTTTTGTTCGGGCAGCGCAGGGGGCAGCTCGGGGAGGCTGCGGCGGCACTAAGATCTGGTAACGCTTCTGGGAAAAAAACGTGTGGGGGAAATGGATGGGAAGTGTAACACTCACTGACAGCCGTGCCGAGAGAACACCGCAGAAACCAGGCCTCACCGCTCGGCGCCTCGGCCTCACTCTACAGAGGAGGGAGGGAGGGAGAACAAGGATGGCATAGCACACGAAAAAGAGAAGAAACCAAGAGGGGAGGAGAAAGAGAGAGAGAGAGACAGAGTATGAGCTTAATCATCAAAAGCAGCCGTATTGGCAATACATGTGAAATAGAGAGAAGCCAACCCGAGAAGCGTAAGAGATCTGAGGGGAGATAGAAAAACAGAGAGAGAGAGAGAGAGAGAGAGGGGGAGGAAATGGAGCTCTCCATGGAACCGGCTGTGATGAACTACACTTCTCCTCTTTTCCCTCCATCTCTTTCTTCCTCCCTGTCTTCTCCACACCTCCATCTCCGTTAGCAACTGTCAGCCCCTCCCTGCGTGGCACTGATTGATGACCTCAGCGGGGAGTTATGGCGACACTCTCGGACTGAAGTTTTTCGGATGGCCTCTCGGCCGACTCTAACTCCATCCTCCCGACACTCCTCCCTGCACCATCCATCACCTTCCCTCTCGCCGCTCTCAAAATCCTCCCCTCTCGCCATCAAGCTCGGAAAAACCTCTTGCTGCTAGTACTTCTCTTTGTTCACTTTCTCTCTCTCTCTCTCTCTCTCTCACACACACTCTCTCACTGTTTCACAATCTTCTGCAATCCCTTATTTTGATTTTCTCATACTTATTATTAGGCTCATATGTCCCTTCATCTTCCAATATCATCTCCAACCAGTTTCTCACTGATGTTAAGATTGGAAAATTCCTTTGTCATTCTATTGCAGTGTTTTCCACCCACGGCCGCCGCAAGTAACCGCCATACTTCAGCAGATGCAGCCACTTCAGAGGTTATGGATCTCAATACATCAACCGCAAAAGAGGGCTTATTTCCTCAAGGACACCAGGAGTTACTGCCCCGACATGCATCTTTCCCATACATCTTCAGAGGAGTCACATGAACCCCCTTTTTTCCCAGGCTGAAATAAACATAGTATACAGTAAGCTAATCTACAACGAACAGGCAGATACTCTTCATTCACAGATTGATAAATAGTAGAGTGGAAGAGCTTTGACTTTACAACCCACGCAAGCCTCCAAACAACACACTGACCCCTTCTTCTTCCTCTTCATGCTTTCCTCCTCTATCAGTGTGTGTTGATCATTCTGGTGCGATACACTCACCAGTGTGTGCTCCTTCAGTACTGTGGGCCAGATGAGGCTGCTGAACACCTGTGGGGGTCAAGGGGTCAGCCGTGTGGGAGTGGACAGCCTTCACACTGCCACACGTAACATGCCCCGGACAGCCTCGCTCACACCCAGGCTCCGGCCTGCCAAGCGATTCCAGGAAGCGGTGTCATAAGGGTGTCATACAGCGTACAAAATGCCCTCAGGGCCCAATTTATCAGCTGCAGTTTGAGAAAAAACAACACATCGAAGCAAGGCAGAGGAATTGGGCTCATTTGTTTTAAAACACCGCTCGTGTGGTCTTGAGATTCCTCCAAGAAAGCAGAGGGGAAATGTTCCATTGACTGCGATGTGCAAAAGCTGCGTTGAAAAGATGGCAAGGACAGCATCTCGTGATCTCTTTGTGGCGGCTGCCTCGAAGGCAACATTAGTGCTGCTGCTATATGTAATGATATTTACTCAAGTCTTTGCATCTCAACACCATCGTTTGTAAAGCCCCAAATTAAGACCTGTTCTGTTATTGTTCCCTGATGTTCCTCAATCTAAACAACGGTCTAGAGTGGCACACTGTTTGGAGGTTCAGATGACGCCCATATATGTCATTACTGTAGCTTCTCAGGGCTGTTCTTGCCTGATTGTAGCTGTATTTATACACACAATCAGTGGCTGGGCCTTCTGATGTTTACCTCGTGGTACACTGCGGTTTCCCTCAAGCTAATGGATATGAGGCTTCTCAGTGGCACAATCTCTCACTCAAGATGTTTCCCAAGATGGACACCACACACACACACACACACACACACACACACACACACACACACACACACACACACACACACACACACACACACACACACACACACACACACAGACACACACACACACACACACCACCCCAGACAAAAGATCTCCCATTCTCCTCTGATAGACTACATCATTGTGGCATGTTTTCTGCCATGAACCACTCTCAGAACAGTAAAAGTCCATACTGCGGTGGTGGAGAGATGGCCACCTTTCATTGTCAGTAATTATGCATTAGATGTGTGGCCTCTGATGGCGGAGGTAATTAATGCTCTGATGAATTGAACATTTGGCTTGGGGGATTCACTGCCAGGCAGCAGGACGACAATGAAATGCTTCATTACTGACATTTTATTACTGTAAAAACATAATGGACTGTGAATGTGGCTGAGAGATGGGCTTTAATAGAGGCTCGTAGGTGGGGTCGTGAATATTTAATCGGGCGCGGAGATTCGAGTTAGAAGTTTTCCGGAACAGAACTTTTCAGTGGGTGCATCTCAGATGTTCAGACGACCTTATGCTGGTCAATTTAACGTCCATTCAAACCGCAGGAGGGGGTGTAATTCGGGACGTTTATGGGCATATGAGTCTGACTTTTGGTGGAGATTGGACATTCTGTGATGGCCATAACTGAAACCCAGGCTTGACTGAGCCATGCAGGGGAAGGTCATGACTAAAAGAGTGAACAGACCTATGGAGAAGGGATACGTCCTCAATTACATTCTGTAAAATCACCTGTCGTTTGCTCATTTTCATTTCCACTGACACACACACACACACTCACACTCAGTCACGAAGACACAGATATAATGCACCTGAGAGTGGGGAGAGCTTCCCAAGTGAGGGGGGGGGGTGAGCTGAGACGAGCAGCGGCGGCATGACTCACCGGCCTCCATTCCGTTTTCATTGTGCAAATTATTCACGGTGAGAGCCTTATCTACGATCTCATTCCGGCGCCTCCGCCCCGCTAATAAATATTTTCTCATCGGCCCGGACGCGCTCCTCCCCATTGTCTCGCCGCGATGAGTCAGCGCGCGCAGGACGGGCCATTTGCATAGCGTTATTTCTTAGGAGACACACCGTTTCAATTTCAATCGCCACCTTCTTTTGTTTTCCGCCGCCTCCGTGGTCTCCTTCCCTCTGAATGGAGGGGCATTAGCATGCAGGGGGGGTTGGCGCGAGGAGGGTTGGCGCGCGGGGGGGCGGGGGGGCGGGGGGGGGGCACTAATGGGGTTTTGCCACGGGGCTCTGCAGCGTGCATGGCGCCGGCCAGGGAAATGTCA
>NC_084996.1:36612761-36617761 GCF_963854185.1 Sardina pilchardus
CATGTGCTTGTGTTTTTCTCGTGGTTTGGCAGGCGCTGGCTAGCCTGAGCGTCTGTGGTATCAGTGCTCCCCCTCCTCTTTATTGTCCATACGTTTTGGCCCATTCCTAATCAATTTGAAACAGTTTACGGCACAGCCCGCCAGAATTCCTCATCAGAACATCAGACATCAGAATGGAAGTGGTGACCATTTGTTTTCTGTGGAAAACTTCACTGTGTCGCAACTTTGCTGAAATTCATGCATATACAGAGCTCACATTCCTTACATATTAATACCTTAACAGATGCGTCCACCTACATGTATATGCTTGAACAACCTATGTTTGGTGTGTTTATATCTGGTCCCAAACTTCTTGCTGTCTTCAAACTTCTACCTTGGAGCGTATGCTTGGATCCTGATCACTGCCAGTTGCGGATACATTTTTCCTCTTTTTCTTTGAAGTAAAGAGATGATTGACAAGTAATGGCACCAAAACACAAGCGTATTTGCATCTTGTTTTTTTTGTTTGTTTTAATTCAGCCTTGGGGTTCATATTGTGGTTTGCTAGTGACAGGAAAATTTACATTTTCTTCTGCCACTTTGTGTATATCTGCAAAATAATAGAATTTAGGTGCCAAAACCCTGCATCACAGTAAACTTTGCCTTTGGTTTTTATGAAAAAAATAAATATTTATCTACCCTAGGGTCAATTTAATACTACTATTATGTAATGGAAATGCCCCGTGACAATAGTTTGTTGTTTTGTATTTCTTTCCATGACATGTTTTAGTCAGCCATATCTGTTCAGGAACGCATCCAGTGTTTTTGTTGGGTGGACGGCGCCATGTCAGGACGGTACCAGTTGTGTTTGTTTTCACGAGCTCCTAATGGAATTGTTTTGGATTCTGTTGGCAAAACCGATCCAGATCTTGTTCTGTGAGGACCGTTTTCTCTGAGGGTCCAAACCACATTTATTGTGGAGTGGGTGTGTGAGACGAGTCCAGCAGCCATTATCCCAGGCTTGGCAATGAGAAAGTACAAGGGCAGCACAAACCCTCCAATCGTCCATTACAAGAAACCAGCCCTCGCTCACATATGGATCCTGTGCACGGAATGGGGTTCAGTTCAATCGTTTCAGACTCAAAAATAGCAACAGGATGCCCTGACTAAGTCAACTGCAGATCACAAACATGAAATTGTGCGAAAGAGGAAAAATTGTCGAGTCAAAGAAAATCTAGCTCAGCATCACTCTGCAAAGCCTGAACAGAAAACAGCATGCACCGCAGCTGTAGAGCATGTGGACCCAGGGCAAGGCAAATGTGGCTGGTGGTGTTATTGTTTGGAATGCAGTCTTGTAAAATGTTCAGCATGTGGAAACCAAAGACTGAGGCCATAATAGAAGGTTCTAAAGGCTTTCTTCTGTGTGTTCTGTGTGCTGTTGAGTTGGAGTCTGTTTGAAGAGCCCACTGATGAATGCAAGCACACACAGCACACAGTGGTGCTGGCAGCCCCATTGACATACAGCTTACAGTCATAATACAAGATTTTACTCCAACCGAGAAAGGCAATATGTGAGTGTGTGTATGAGTGTGTGTTTATGTGTATTTGTCAAGATGCATTGCAAAAGATACACTTCAAAACAGTAAAAATGTAAACTTCAGTGCCTAATGATGTTTTTTTTTTATCTGACATATGCAGCATCTAGCATATGCAGATGTTAGCAACAACGAATGAAAGAAACCAACACCAAGTGCAATTCTATTTGGCTTTATTTCTATTAGATTACTAATCTGTAAATATTTTTGTTTGTTTTTTTCTTCATTCTTCATTTCCGTAAGTGTACATGTATTTTCATTTTTCAACTCTAAGAAATTCACATTTACACAATGCATTGTACATTATAACATAGGTACAGTTAACATTCACCATTTGTTAATGTGTAGGATTGAATGGCAGGGGAGAGAGTTTGTGACAATGCTCCCCAGTTCCCTTTATTCTGTCTACTTGACACCTGAAGATCACCCATCTGGCCTTCTCTCAATGCAGACATCGTAATGCACGGCTTTCTCTTCCTATAGTCAGACATCTCCATATATTTAATCCTTAGTCCTCTGAGCATCACTCTCATATACATACGTACAGCATGGTAAAACTAAAGGTAGTGATTGTATCATACAGAGGATTTGGTGTGCAGGGAGGTGAGTAACAAAAGTGGGCACAGCCAGACAGTCTGTCGGAAGGTAAGCTGCTCGTTATTCTCCTGTGGGTCCTCCAGGACCGACATGGACCCCTTTTGGGTCGTACGCTACATGGTGGTTTTACAGTGCGACTGTGAGTCAAACGCAGTGGTGATGTCACAAAGATGAGGAGTCGACCTATGACCTGGATAGAGTTTCCCTTGAGGGACACATCTTCTTCACACACTTTCAGTGCAAGCTTCACGCTAGCACCTCTCAATGTTAGACATACAGTACAACGCCAGCGTGAAGTTAACACACACAGCGAACATGAAATACGGAAACAAACACTAAACATGGAACAAGCAACAACAACTGATAAGGCAAAAACTCTGAACAAAACCAAAGCTTAACATCTTTATACATGGGTTCTCAAAGACACTTGACACAGTCCACAGGCACTTTGAGGTGCTGGGCACTCGTTGAGTGTACATATTTCATCTAGTAAGTGCTAAAAGATCAAGCCACCTCTTTAGAAAATACTGCTCTCAAAAGGTAATGCTATTCTGGTTAACAATACAATACAATAAAATAAAGCCAATGCAATAAGCACACCCTTCCTCCCGTCTCTAAAGAACTGAAAAGTTAGAAAACTGGAAATAAAAACAGACATTTGATGGGATCTAATGGTTTGCATATTGATGTTGTCTGCGTGTGCCTCCTGTATGTGTGTGTTTAAGTGTGCGCTTGTATTTATGTTGACAGTCTGCTCATCTTTTTCAATGTTCTCTGTTGGAATCCTCGGAAAGTTGAGGTGATGCCAGGCCCTTGTTTTGTCATTTTGGCTCTGACAGATCCAGTTTTGTTTTGTTTTGATGTGAGTGTTTGTTTGTCCCATTTGGCCACATTCTCACAGCAGAATACATGCGTCATCTCTTCTCCATGTATGTTGACTGGATTATTGTTTGTTGTGCCCCTACCCCCATATGTGTTTATCATAGCAAATGTGTTCCAGTGAACAACTCACTGTGAAAGCCAAGTGTCTGTTTTACGTTTAGCCTTCTCTACCTGAAGCTATGAGTGAGTCCTAGCCTCATGGTGAGTGTCCTCACCTCAGTGAACCCCCACTTCACCTCTTCCATCCTCTTTCATCTGCTTTTTCTCTCCTTCCTTCTCCTTCTCTTTCTCTCTATCCCATCTGCTTGTGACCTTTCCCTTACTCTCAGACTTGCCCTCATTATTTCTGCCATATCCCACCCATGTCTGAATCGGTGTGTGTGTGTGAGAGAGAGTGTGAGTGTGTATAGCACAAAAGTGAGCATGTGTGCTTGTGCATACTGTATCTCTGTGTTGTGTGTGTGACTGGGGTTCCAGGGAGTACTTACATGTATGTGTAAGTGAGTGTCTGTGTGTGTGTGTGTGTGTGTGTGTGTGTGTGTGTGTGTGTGTGTCTGTCTGTCTGGATAGGGACTAGGGAGTACTCCCAGTGCCATGTATGTGTGTGTGTGTGTGTGTGTGTGTGTGTGTCTGGGTAGTGTATGGAGAACTGCACCCCGTGCAGGGTGCGTGGGTGGCATGCGTGAGTCAGCCCCGGTAGCACAGATGGTGGTTGTGGTGGTGGAGCGTTGGGGCGGAGGTGTGGAGGTGGGTGTGGGGACGGCTGCTCCTTAAGTGCCCATGTCAGCGAAACCACCCCTGTAGTCTCTGGCTCACCTGCTTACCGCGCAGGGAGTGCAACAGACCGAGACTCAGCACGCACAAGTGGACCGCAGCCGACTGCCTCCCACGGGGGATCACGCTCTATGTCACAACTGTAGCTCCGCGTGGCTGAGCTCCAACTAATGCAGTATTTGCATTCAAGATTTTATACAAGACTGTCTAACAATGGCTTAGCAACGCTAGGACCAGTACACACTACAGTTAGCGTAGCATGAAAGCCCAGTTGGGTGAGAGGATACTGAAACCCAGTGCTAGCAATGATTTAGCATACTTGCTACGGCCAGTCAACACTACAGTTAGCGTAGCATGAAAGCCCAGTTGGGTGAGAGGATACTGAAACCCAGCTAACAATGGCGTAGCATGAAAGCCCAGTCGGGCGTGAGGATGCTGTGGTCCAGGGCTAAAGGGGAGCTGTGAAGCTGTTAAAGAGCTGTGGTCTGTGGGGGAGCTGGTCCCCCCTGGGAGCTGGCTGCAGCTGCAGCGTTAGCATTAGCTGCAGTGCCCGGTAAGTGAGGCTGAGAGCAGGCAGCGGTAATTACTACCTGCCTGACATGAGCATCCCACTAATGCCTCTCATGTTTATAACCGCCGAGCACCCAGACACATTAGCGTCAGCCAGTAAGGGATCCATCAGATGCCCTGTGTTGTTTAAGAGTGTGTGTGTGTGTACAGTATGTGTCTCTCTCTCTGTGTGTGTGTGTGTGTGTGTGTGTGTGTGTGTGTGTGTGTGTGTGTGTGTGTGTGTGTGTGTGTGTGTGTGCATGCACGTCTGGGCCATGGGGAGAATGTTTCAATTAGTGTTCCTCTTTGAGAGAGAAACTTTTTTGCACAAAATAGCATGTGTCTGTGTGTATGTGTCTGTGAAATATCATTATTGTGTGAATGTGTATGTGTTTATGACAAAGTGTTTGAATGTGTACTAGTCTAATTTTGCTGAGGAATGCCTCTGTAGTCAATCCCATGTTTCCACTCATTACTGTTTGTTGGATGATGGAGGAGAACAAGAGAGAGAAACAACTAAAAGTAGCAGCTCTTCTACATGTGTTTGTTTATGTGCCTATAACTGCAAAAATCAAAGTGAGTGTGCGTGTGTGTGTGTGTGTGTGTGTGTGTCGAAAAGAGAAA
>NC_084996.1:36622761-36632761 GCF_963854185.1 Sardina pilchardus
TGTAACGTAATAATAATACAAAAGATCCGTGGCTCTCCCTCTGCCTCTCTAAGAGCTGACGACCCGCCGTGTGTGGGCAGTCGTTACAGTAATGCCCCGTCCACCTTAAGGACAGCCAGCCGGCGCTCAGGTTCGTGAGAGCGCTGAGTCGGGTCTTCTGAGCGTGCTCAGAAGGGGCCCCGGCGGAGGCCTTCATGGTGTGTCTGTCTCATTAAAGATGGCCGACTCTGAGAGGTGAGGGAGCGATGGATGCCATGCCACGCTGGCGGCGCTCCCCAGGGCCCGTGCGCCAAGGAGACGCCACTCCTTCGACGGAGCGTCTGAGTCGCTCCTGAGTGGTGCGTCCGTCAATCAATCAATCAATCAATCAATCAATCAATCAATCAATCAATCAATCAATCAGCCGGAGCACTGCAGTAAAGGACACAGCTTACTGAAGCTTGGCACCCTTCAGCAACAGCCTAAGATGATCAAGAAAGCTCCCACTCTATTACCTAGAGCCCCATGCCCAACACCAACCCAATGACCTCATTTTCCTAACCCCTCAAGAACAGCCTCAGACGCCGCGCTCCCATTCTATTCGCCCCCAGTCCTACAGTGTACTGCGGCCCCCATAATGGGCTCTGTGCTTTGGGATGTGATCGTTAATTGTTTCCTTCCAGCTCACCTCCCTTCCCTGAGGGCACGCTTGAGCATATAGTCACACGCTGCGGAAGTGACATTGATGATGAACTCAGAGGGACTATATATCCAACCAGGAGGAGAGCGTCCACGGCCATCAGTGTTAGCGTGTACTCAGAGATAGAGCATGCATGTGAGTGTGTGTGTGTGTGTGTGTGTGTGTGTGTGTGTGTGTGTGTGTGTGTGTGTGTGTGTGTGTGTGTGTGTGAATGTGTGTGTGTGTGTGTGTGTGTGTGTGTGTGTGTGTGTGTGTGTGTGTGTGTGTGTGTGTGTGGTGTGTGTGTGTGTGTGTGTGTGTGTGAGTGTCTGTGAGTGTGTGTGTGTGTGTGTGTGTGTGTGTGTGTGTGTGTGTGTGTGTGTGTGCGTGCCTGCGTGCATGCGTGTGAGTGTGTGTGAATGCATGTGCATGCATTTGCATGTGTGTGTCAATTGTAGGTCCTCGACCAAAAATGTGCATACATTACAGATATACATTATAGATACATTATAGATGATATAGAATGTCATTTCAGGGACAATGTATTTGCTTGAGAGGATGTATGTACAAACATATACTATGTACTGTATTCTGTGTTGATCATGTTTGAATTTGCATGTGCATGAGTGAGTGTGAATGTGTGAGTGCATGTGTACAGTACATGTGTGTGTTCATGGGTTGGGTCAAGGGGCAGTTGGTGGTTGACTGGCAGATGTCGTGCCACCACTTTGTGTTGAGTGGGAGGTCAGCACAGGGGCAGGGCCGCACGACGATTGAGAGGATGGAACAGCTTGAAATATTAATCACCCTTTCACCCCATTCCCCAGCTACACCCCCCCCCCCGACACACACACGCACATACACACACACAACACACACACATACATACATACATACACACACACAGACACACAGACACACACACACACACACACATCCACTAGCTCAGCATCCCTTCTTCATCCCCCAGAGAGGAAACGTAAGAGAGAGAACAAGAGAGAGCGAGAGAGAAAGAGAAGACGGGGGATGGGGGGGTGGGGCGGTGAAGGGGGGAGGGAGAGGAGAAATGCTGATGAGAGAGGCGAGGGATGTCTACCTCTTAGAGCCTTGTGGAGGGCTATTCTGGCCCTGACTGAAAGGGCTCTCCCCTAGTCCCACTCATAGCTCTCTGCCCCTCCCCCCACACACACACATACACACCTACACACACACACACACCCTGTAAGTCACAGCCATGCACACTCTCAATCTCCTTCCACTCACTAGAGAGGAGGAAAGCACTTCAATCGCTCCGTTGCACTTTTTCTTTTTTTATAAAACTTCAACTTGACCGTCTCATCCATCACCCATAATTGACAGCCCCCGAGACCAGTTGTGACTTTTCCTGTTTCTTTTCCCGTCATTGTTGTGTTTTGGGGGGGGGGGGCATTTTCCTTGAGATTAGGAGGATTTATTGAGGCTCGGCGCATTCCCCCCCTCGGGCGCACTAATGAGCTCTCCCATCAGGACTGTGGCGGCTCTGTCCACCAGCGTGCGGCCCCCGCGCTGCACCTTTTAATGGCTTCCTCCATGGTAGCAGCATGCTTTTTTCACTAGTACTAATTAGCACCCATTAAACACTGCACTTGCATCAAATTTTAAGCAGCCCTTGGGAAGTCTCTGGTGGGAGGAGGGAGGGGGGGTAGGGGGCGTTGGGGGTGACCTGGCATCAATCGCACCACACCTGCTAATGAGCCAATCACAAGGGCCCCTGAGGTGCTTGGTGGGCGGATCCCTTTGACGTGAGCCAATCGCACGCTGTGTGGTAAAGGTCCCGGCGCCTATAATTCCACATGAGTGGGGGGCCCTACGGTTCTAAGTAAACAACGTTGTCAATGGAAAGCCCCACCACGACAACAGGCAAGAGGAAGAAAGTCCTCCCAAGTCCTCATTTTCCGCTAAATAGCACCAGACATTCACAATCCCTGTAATAGAGACCCCAACGCATAAATAATAATTAAGGCCCCGGGCTGGCATTACAGCGAAAGCATTACAGCATTTTTGATTTAGCGAAAGTAAGTGAATGACTGAGTAAGTATGTGTGTGTGTGTGTGTGTGTGTGTGTGTTGTGTGTGGCCTCTCACCACAATCCATCAGTGAAAGCAATTCCAGTCCATCTACTCAGGCCACACTAGGGCCAGCTGGGTGCAGTCTGAAATGAGATGGTGTCTAATCTCTGGCACTGCACCTTACTCACACTGGCACCCTCTAGGAACTCCACAACACAACACAACACAACAGAAAAGAACAGAACAGAACAGAGAAGAAAAAGAGAAGAAAAGAGACAGACAGAAATGAAAAGAAAAGTAATGAAAAGAGTGGAATCCCCTCCAGGGCTCATTAGTCTCCATCTGCTATTTGTCAGCTACAAATCTCATCGTTTCCCAAAGCCCTCCTTTTCTTGTGTTTACGAGAGAGGGGAATACAACGCGCTCTGAGAGCCATGTTTTGTTTTAGTCTTCCTTTCCCTGTGACTCTCTCCATCTTTTTCATCTTCAAAATGCCAATAACTGCAATTCTACATCACAGGTACAAGGTGTGTGCATGGCTGATAGACAGGAAATCATCTGTGCCTGAAATTCTCAAATACATTCAAAGACAATATAGAGAATAGCCTTTCTTGACATCGTATATGGCATCATGCCTGAACTCTATCAGGCCTGTGTGTGTGTGTGTGTGTGTGTGTGTGTGTGTGTGTGTGTGATGTTCAGTACAGTAAACCCCAAACAGTGACACAAATCCTCCCCTTGTGCCCCATCTCATCCTGACAGTCTAAAGCAATGCAGCCCACAGAGTTAGAGATGGCAGCACTAGACCTGCAGTCTCTCCTGATCGCCACAAATCTCTCACAGCTCAACCTCCCACCGAGCAGTCAGCGCTACAGAACTACACGGAGAAAACTTCTGCACTGCCAAAACATACTGAGGCTGCACCGCACTACAACCTAACCTCCTCTCTCCCTCTCTCTGTCTCTTTTCTTTCTCCCTGTCTTTCTCTCCCCTCTCTCTCTTTCTCTCTCTCTCTCTCATTCTCACGCTTGGATTTTGCGCCTCTCTCTTGTTCTCAACCCCCCCCCCCCCCCCCCCCCTGACCCCCCCTTTAAGTGAGTGGCATAGTGGCATGTACTCTGGAGGCCCTTTAGAGGGAGTCTATCCTTAGACTGGGGGCTGCTGCTGCTGCTGCTGCTGGTGCTGGTGCTGCTGGTGGTGCTGTTGTGGTCCTCCGGCTCTCTCCCCCACCCCGCATTCTTCCCCCCCCCCCCCTCTCAGACAGAAGAGAGGGATGGTGTGTCTCTGTGGAGAAGGGATGGGGTTTGTGGTGTGTGTGTGTCTGTGGTGGGGGTGTCCTGTCACGGCGCCGAGAGCTGAGGTGTGTACAGAAGCGCAGAGCTATGAGTCATCGAAGTGCCGGCGCAGCAGCGGGTGCCGGAGGAAGAGTGTGGTGAGTGCCGAGACAGAGTGAGGGTGCCAGTGTGTGTGTGTGTGTGTGTGTGTGTGTGTGTGCGTGTGCGTGCGCGCGCGTGTGTGCGCAAGCCTGCATGTGTGTGCTTGTGTGTGTGTGTGTGTGTGTGTGTGTGTGTGAGTGTGTGTGTGTGTGTGTGTGTGCGCAAGCCTGCATGTGTGTGCTTGTGTGTGTGTGTGTCTGTGTGTGTGTGTGTGTGTATGAGTGTGTGTTTGCTGCTGTCGTTGCTGCCGGGAGCTTATATGCAGCACGTCGAGCACTGACACAGACAGTGTAGACACTAAGCTCTCCCCAGCGCCCAACAAAAAGCACTGAATTTGTCAATGAAAGAGACTCTGGTGTATCAAAAGAGACAAGTGGGGGTGGCATTGTGTGTGTATGTGTGTGTGTGTGTGTGTGTGTGTGTGTGTGTGTGTGTGTGTGTGTGTGTGTGTGTGTGTGTGTGTGTGTGTGTTTGTGTGTGTGTGTGTGTGTGTGTATGTGTGTGTGTGTGTGTTAAAGAGAAAGTGTGCGAGTCAGCACCTGGTATATGAGTGGAAGGGTGCAAAAGAAAAAGAGAGGCAGACAGATAAAAAGAGTGAGAGTGGGAATAAAAAAGGTGTGTGCATGTGTGAGTGTGTTAGTGAGCGGAGGAAGGAGAGATAGAGAGTGTGATGGGGAGAGAGAGAGAGACAGATAGAGAGAGAAAGAGAGAGAGAGAGAGAGAGAGAGAGGGAGAGAGAGAGAGGTGCTGCTGAAGAGAGGGGGCCTCACCACAATAACCACCGCTTTAAATTCTTGCACCTCCTTCCCATTTTGTTTTTCTCTTTTGAAGCGTTCTGTCTCTTATAAAGGTTGGGCTGCAGCTCTCACCCCTTCCCATAATGCACTTCTTCCGAGGCTTTTGTTGTCGCAGTACTTAACCTTTTTCATTTATGGTTTATTTTTCTACAGTGGGGCTCCCTCTCAGTCTCTCAATCTCTCTCTCTCTCTTCCTCTCTCTCTATCCCCCTCTCTTCTCTCTTTCATTCAGGTTTAGAGGGTACTTTAAAAATGTTCTAAGAGGGTCGGAAAAAAAAAACGTACAGTGATGACGTAATTCAGAGGGCAGGGAGAAAACACGCTATTTTTTGCTTCTTTTTTTCCAGGACCAACACCAGAATTTGGGGAGCACTGTTTTGTAAACACAGTTTCATAACTGCACTAAAGTTTGTGTGAATGTGAGTGTGTGTATGTGAGTTCCCTCCCCTCTCTGTCACACTGCAACGTCCCTCCGAGCTCTAAAGCAAATACGGGGCTTGGATGTAAACGGAGTAAACGGTCTGATGGTGCTGGCTGATGTGAGCGAGAGATAACCCCGCGCTGGGTCCTCCTCTCGCACGGCCCACCGGACCCGGCGGTCAGCGCCCCTGACAGCTGCTGGGGAGCGTCTGAGTGGCCCTCAGCTCCCCCACGCTCTGCTTTTGCAAACAGGAACATTCTCTTTCCACCGTGAACAGGTCAGCTGTTTATGTGTGTATGTGTGTGTGTGTGTGTGTGTGTGTGTGGGGTATGAGGTGCACTGGGATGATCCATTAGTGCCGAGGCCAGGCTGGTTAATGGAAGAGAGAGATGATGATGACGATGATGATGATGATGATGCTGATGGCATAGCGACCCACACAAACAAGGCACGGTGGGCTGAGTGCAAGGAGCTGATTGACCTCTGACCTTGTTCCATCAGTGTGTATACACATATAGGAACATCAATCTCTCAGGTCGGTGAACAGGTCAGCCAAACTGACCTCTTGCTGGCGGGGGGATGGCCTCCCCCTAATCATCCATCCCTCAGTCTTTCCCTGCACTGTTTTTGCCATATATGTCAGTGGTCGCTCCATGTATTCGCTCTTGTATATGTTGAGACAGCGTCACTGTGTGTGTGTGTGTGTGTGTGTGTGTGTGTGTATACATGTACAGTATGTCATCTCCCAACATTCCAGAGGCCCTCAAAGTGGTTTACATCTTGTGCACTGCCCTTATTCTTTTTTACTGTTTTGTTATGTTATTGTTGAGTGCTGTACTTGAGTGCAAAGATTAACTGGAGTCAACTTCCTTGTTTGTTACGCAAACCTGGCCAATAAAGCTGATTCTGATTCTGATTCTGACATGACATGCTCTGTCGTCTCATCCATAACTGTGTACTATCAAGACATGAGTAGGCCTTCTCTCTCTCTCTCTCTCTCTCTCTCTCTCACACGCACACACACACACACACACACACACACACACACACACACACACACACACACACACACACACACACACAAACAGTCAAACACCCCTACAGCAACAGTCCTCATGTTCCCACCTGTTTCCAAGGTCTTAGGACAATACCACCTCATTGGCTTGTTTATAATACATCTGAAATGTATGACTGTCATGGACAGCTGGACAAATTCATGGACAAACTGATCTTAGACTCATGATGGACTTGCTGTTGCATAGAGCAGCATAACTAAAGAAACAACCTGTCTACACAACTAACAAGGAGAACTGGGGAGAGAGAGAGAGCACGAGAGAGAGAGAGCACAAGAGAGAGAGAAAGAGAAAGAGCATGAGAGAGAGAGAGAGAAAGAGCATGAGAGAGAGAGAGAGAGAGAGAGAGAGCACATGTGTGAAAGTGGTTTATCCGTTTTCTTCGGTCCACCAGTCCAACTCACCTATCTGCTCGGGCGCGTGCGTCTGCATCTGCGTCTGGGAGAGTGACTGCGTGGGCCCCTGCCCCGGGCTCTGCGCCTGCGCCTGGGCCTGCTGCGCCTGCTGGGCCGCCTGCTGCTCCTGGAGGCTCTGGCTGTCCACGGAGATGCCGCTGTCGCTGTGCAGCTTCTCGCCCTCGGGCGACGGCGTCTGGTTGGCCGTGGCGGCGCGGTTGTTGGCCGCCTGCTTGTTCTGCTTGCAGCTGTTCCACCTGCGGGGATCGCGCGGTCCCGGAGAGGGAACGGAGAACACTGCGTCAGAGTGGGATCTAAGATGGAATATTACGGCCCCGCACACTCCCTGGATGAGTCACCGGATGGAAGTATATGTGTGACGCAAGTGTTTCAGTGCCTCGCAGACTTTAATGTCCTCTGACTGCTGGCTAGATTGTTCCAGTGGGAGGCTTATCCAGTGGCAGGGGTAGCTGTTATCAATAGCCTGCTGTCGTGCTAAGAATAGCGCAGGAAATAAAGACGTTGTGTCTGTGATGGTGGGACATATTATTTAAAACGTATTTTAGTTCATTCAGAGAGTGTGTGTGTGTGTGTGTGTGTGTGTGTGTGTGTGTGTGTGTGTGTGTGTGTGTGTGTGTGTGTGTATGTGTGTGTGTGCATGTGTGTGGCTGGGTTGGTGGGAGGGGAGTGTAAGTGGGTCAATGTCATGCCCTCTGACAGCAGACCTGAATATTTCACCATGTCTCACTGTGCCCCTCCTCCTCCTCCTCCTCCTCCTCCTCCCTCACCTCCTCCTCTCTTTATCTCTTTGTCTCACTCTTCAGTGGACAGCCTCTCTCTCTCTCTCTTCATTCTGTCTTTTATTCTATTCTATTGTCATGCATGTACATACACATCCCAACTCACACGCATTCTACTAGCTTCTCACATATACTTATAAATCAACAGACGCTGTCATGGATCTACATACACAATTTACCTTTCGCCTACATACAGATATGATATGATAAACACATACACTATATTGCCAAAAGTATTGGGTCACTTGTCTTGACTTGCATATGAACTTAAGTGGCATCCCATTCCCAATCCATAGGGTTTAATATGACGTTGGTCCATCCTTTGCAGCTGCAATGGGATTTTTTGACCATTCTGCCAGAAGTAAATTTGTCAGGCCACACACTGATGTTGGACGAGGAGACTGGCTCTAAGTTTCCGCTCTCATTCATCCCAAAGGTGTTCTGTTGGGTTGAGGTCAGGACTCTGTGTAGGCCAGTCAAGTTCATCCACGCCAAACTCTGTCATCCATGTCTTTGTAGACCTTGCTTAGTGCAATGGTGCACAGTCATGTTGCAACAGGAAGTGCCCATCCCCAAACTGAGAGCATGAATTGTCCAAAAAGTCTTGGTTAATTCTGAATCATTCTCGAGTTCTTTTCACTGGAACTAAGGGGCCAAGCCCAGCTTTGGAAGAATGGTTGAAAATTCCCATGAACACACTACTAAACCTTGTGGAAAGCCTTCCCAGAACCGTTGAAGCTGTTACAGCTCCAAAGAGTGGACCAACGTCATATTAAACCCTATTGATTAAGAATGGGATGTCACTTAAGTTTGTATGCAAGTCGAGGCAGGTGACCCAATACTTTTGGCAATTTAGTGTATGTACATACTGTATATGATAAACACACCGAATGGCATATATGCTAATATGCCCAGTGCCCCTCCGCCTGCTCCACCCGTCTCACCTCTTGAAGATGATGTAGGCCAGCAGGCCCACCACCACGGCGGCCAGGATGGAGCAGTAGATGGGGATGAGGTTCTCGTTGAAGCCGTGGCCGATGTAGCGCGGCGAGCTGGGGTTGGCCGTGGTGGACTCGCCCCCGGGGGTGGGGCTCAGCGAGTCGTCGGGCAGCGACGGGTTGGCATCCGAGGGGAAGAGGTAAGACAGGGTGGTGGAGTAGGTGGGGGCGTTGGGGTCTGTGGGATGAGAGAGAGAGAGAGAGAGAGAGGGAAAGGAATATCGTTAAGACTTTTGTGTGGTTTTAGACCTCCTTTTGGCACTCATTTTATGCCTTTCTTCTCCACCTCCTCCTCTTACAGGGCAGACTGGCAGAACAGGTTGAAGGGTTGACCAAGAGCCTCCCCAGAAATGTGCACTGATCGACCGAACTAATCTCTGGATAAACTGATCTTAGGCTCAGACCTTCCTGCTGGATAGAAATACGTAACTAAAAAACAAGGATGTTGCAGACCTTTGAGATAGATCTACTGTAGGTGCCTGTCTAGATGTCACACCAAACAAGCACAGCTTCATGGGAGAGTGCGTTTGGTGCGAGAGCAGTGATCTCACAAGCTCACGAGAGAAAAGCAGACAAATAGCGGAATGTCCCGCTAACCTGCAGTTATGCTTGAGAGATGAGGAGATGAGTTGACTAAGAGCCTCTCCAGACCATCACCCCCCAGAGGGCAGTCGTCAGCAGAATCCCACTCCTCTCTCTCTCTCAAACCCCTCCCTCACCATCCAGACGCTCTACAGCCTCTTTTCCCCTCTTTTCTCCCCCTCTCCCCCCGGGTCGGTATTGATTCGGTGCATTATTTATGCAGGGATACCCCCTCTCCCCTCTTTCCCCCCCAGTGGACGCCACTTTGCACTTCCAGGGCCCCACTCCAGCTCTCGTGTTGGATCTTCAGGAAGGGCTCTCAAGCTCCTTATAGGACTATGGTGGTGAACGGTGGGTGGGTGGGTGGGTGAGGGGGGGTCTGCTATGTTGGTTTCCATTGGAGATGACAGGGCTTACATTGTTCCCGTGGGAAAAGCAGTGTGTGACTGATGTTTACATTTGTAAAGATCATGTACTGTAATTCCGAGCAGCAACTCATGGGGAAAATTGTTTCCTTGCAAAACTGTAAGATGATCTATCTGAATTTGACTAAGAGGTCTGATGTGACCACAGAATGTTAATGAATAGCACTCTCTGATTCTGATAGCACCTTACAGAGCTCCAATGCAGAACATGTTTATGGCATGCTACTACTGTATTTGCCCATATTAGGCCCCCAAACAGATGCACTTCTCCTATCGCCCCATCTGCAGAAGCACACTCAACACGACTGCCATTTAAAACCAGACCAGATCGACCCAACCTGTCAGCTACCGCCACTCTATCAGCCAA
>NC_084996.1:36640261-36642761 GCF_963854185.1 Sardina pilchardus
ACTTAATTCGATTAAAAAAAAATATCTTCTCTGTGTTACAACAGTATATTCATAAAAAAAAGCAATCAGCAAAGATGTGAGCATCAGTGTTGTCCACTTTCTCACGGGTGCGTTACACCTTCACGGTGCCCTGCATTCATTTTGAACAGATCCTATTTCTATTTCTATTGTTTTCTTAATTAACAGACTATATTTTGTCCGTGTCTTCAGACAACAAGCGCTGGACCTCCTCTCGTACACGAGTCCGTCAGTAGACTTCCCCTGTATAAACCATTCCCCAGTATAAACGTTAACCAACACACAGGTGCTTAAACATAAACAATGCACACATGCCCAAGCTCCAGTCTTTCATCTGCCATCACCCCAGCTAACTTCACCGGGAGCCATCTTGTCCTTGTCTAAGCCCCCCTGGCACTTGTTTACCCACTGCAGGTTTACATTGGTGTCATCCAACACAAACTTTCCGTTGGCCTCAGAGCCAGCGCCTGTGCTTGGGAGGGGTTTGTGCTGCGTTGCTCCATTGACATTCCCACTGGCCTCTCACCTCTGCGAGTGGCCACGCTGCACAGTGACATTCTGCAGCCGGACCTCTTGACCCCGAGTGTTAGAACAGACACATGTGGAAGTGACCCCTGTTGACCTCTGAACTCACGAGGGTCAGGCAAACACTGGGATTAAGTCGTAACCTCAGCCAGGGACCCTTTAAAGACCTCTATTTAGACACACAGAGTGGCAGACTCCTGAAGAGGCAAACTGGGTGAACTTGGAATGTAAACAACTTCAAATAATACTTTACCTATCTCACAATCAGGTCTATAGATCGAATGCATATGTTTCACTTTCCATTTGTCTAAATGCACAAGTCCACACACTTATCTTCTTTATGGTAGATCATGAAATAAATGGGGGGGTGAGGCTACCATATATATGCTATGGTGCACATTCATTTTGCTCCCGTGGATGTGTGTGAGTTCCAGTCCAGCGCTACTGTAAGCATGATGGATGCTTTGTGGTTTTATCAGTCTGCCAGTGCCTTGGGCTGCCCTCCTTTATGAGACGGCTCCTACATTATTTAGCGCAGCTTCAATCACAGACACTTTTTGCCTGGCCTGGGTAAATATTCACCGCTTCCTGTTCAATTTGCTATTGATTGTTCACAGCCACAACTGGCACAAGGTGTCCGATATATTTATACACTATTGTTGTTACTGCTGAGGCTGCTGCTGACTTCGGCTGGCTCCCAGAACCAGTGTGTCTGAATGTGTGTGTGTGTGTGTGTGTGTGTGTGTGTGTGTGTGTGTGTGTGTGTGTGTGTGTGTGTGTGTGTGTGTGTGCGTGCGGGACTGCGTGTGTGTGTGTGTGTGTGTGTGTGTGTGTGTGTGTGTGTGTGTGTGTGTGTGTGTGTGTGTGTGCTTTCCTGGTCGTGTTACTGTGACTATGTGCTTATGACAGATGGTCTGTGAGCTGTGAGGGATACTTGAGGAGTGTGTGTGTGTGTGTGTATTTGAAGGGATGTAAAATCTTTACTATGTCTGTCTTAGGTAGAACTGGCTTGTGCATGCCTATGAATACACTGGATGTGTACACGTACAGTACATCCATCCATGTTTCATGTATACGATCACATATACAGTATACGTGGGTGTGCGTGTGCATTAGTAGATGCGGGTACTCGCCGTGGCAAATGGCGTCATGCTCCGGCGTGCAGTTGCGCATCAGCTCCTCGTTGTCCTCGCAGATGGTGCAGGGCAGGCAGGGGTCGAGCGAGCTGTCGCGCTCCGAGTACGAGCTGTCCAGGCACGGCTCGCATATGGTGTCGCGGTCGTGGTCGCAGCCCAGCAGCACGCCCTCGCCGCGCGGGCACACCGTGCAGCGCTCGCAGCGGCCCGACACCGGCCCCAGGAAGGAGCCGTAGTCGCACACGCACACGGCGTCGTTGGAGTCGGTGCACGGCGTCTGCATGCGCATCATGCTCAGGCACTCGGTGCACGTTTTACAACGCTCTGTGTGGCTGTACGTCTCCGAGTAGGTCTCACCTGGACAGAGAGAGAAAGAGCGTATGTGAAGAGAGAGAGAGAGAGAGAGAGAGAGAGAGAAGGAGAGAGAGAAAGAGGAGAGAGAGAGAAGGAGAAGGAGAGAGGGAGAGAGGAGAGAAAGAGAGAGGAGAGAGAGAGGGGGGGAGAGAGAAAAAGAGTAATTTGAGGACAAATTAAACAATAAAACTGAGACAAAGTACAAAATGGAGACAGAGAGTTTTTGAATTCTAACTTGTGCTCAATCTAAAGTGCTCATTTCAACTCCTCATAAAAAAGAAAGTACAAAATGTCTTCAAATGATCCAAAGCCTCTTCAAAGAGAGGTATTGATCTGCTTATCTCATCTCGACTGCCATTCAACAGTCCCTCTCTCAGTCCCTCTCCGCATTCTGAAGTAGCTGCCCTGGAGCACAGAGGAGCCATGGGTGATGCAGAGAGAGAGAGAGAGATGAGGAGTGTTGAGAG
>NC_084996.1:36647761-36905261 GCF_963854185.1 Sardina pilchardus
TAGATAGATAGATAGATAGATAGATAGATATTTTATTGATCCCCAAGGGGAAATTCAAGGAATTCAAGGAATTCATCTAGTATCTATCTCTCTATCTATCTCTCTATCTCTCTATCTATCCCTCTATTAATCCATCAGTGTGTCTCTCCATCTATCCCTATGTTGTTATTTAGCGGTTTGGCCCCTATTGGCATCTCCATCTTGCTTTTACAGCTCTCTCCTAATGGCCAGCCGTTGAGTCTGCACCACATCTCTTATCTCGTGCACTAAACTTCAGGAAGAACGTGCGGCTCTGGCTTAGCTCAGTGCAGTTATTACTGCCACACTCCACTTCCTCCAGCAGCTATGAGAACCTGACCAATATAATCACCACCGCGATTAGAGCATTACACAATAAATATACGCTCAGATCCTGTGTTCAGTACTCTAAACACAGTAATGCACTCTAGCAGACATAAACACACACATTCTTGCACAAAACTCACAATCACGTGTGCCAACACACACACACACACACACATACTGTACACACTTGCACTATACTGTAACACATACAGGCTTCAATTCCTATTTCTATTTCAATTTTAAGTCTAATTTTAGATGACATCACACAGATTTGTGAGATGGTGTCCTTTCTCTATATACACTGGCTACCATCAGCCTTTGCTTTGTTTTTAAAGTCACCTGATCTGGCCACTGCCATCCGCTTTCCTGAACCACTTGAACTGTGTCTCTCTCTGACCTCAAATCAGAGAGTGGGGCTGAGTAAAGTAGCTTGGACCCATGCACTGTCCCCAGTGACTAGGGCTTTTGGAGACAAAAAATGGAATTGCAAATAAATATTTCAGTGCTTTCAGACTTCCACTGACGTCTAGACCAAGGAAGAGGAAGTGTGTGTGTGTGTGTGTGTGTGTGTGTGTGTGTGTGTGTGTGTGTGTGTGTGTGTGTACATATAGGCATGTCTGTATGTCATCACATTGTAGATGAATCTAGGTTGCGCACTTGATGACGCTGGTTGAGAGATCACTCCAGGCAGCACCAGTGTTTACAGATAAACAGGAAGTCCACGATTCTCTCTATTTTCACTATAAAATATTCATGCCCCCCATCACCACCACTTCCTCCTCCTCTTCCACTTCCACCCCCCCACCCCCCCAACATACCATGCATTTTACATTTAAAATAGACACAACTGCCAGGCCATACCACGGAAGTGCAGTGCAGTGCCCCAGCGAGACCCTATTCTTACATGAGTGACCCTCCCACCCCCTACCCCCCACCCCAGGCAGGCATCCTCTCCATCCTGTGAGAGGTCCTTTAGGAGCCCCAGCACTGTCCTCCTCAGCCCTCATCTGAACTGGATTAGCCATTCACACAGTGCTGCACTTTAGTCAGAGCAGGTGTTTACAATCACAAGTTGCTGCTCTAAATGTAGCACTAATCTCATTCATGTGTTACTGTTGCCTAAAGTAGCTAAAGAAAAGTACAACATGTGTAAAATGTATATAACAGAGTGTGGGCAAAAGTGTCTAGTGGTCTAATCAGACTGTATGTATGTATGTACAGTACCACTATCCAATGTACTGTATATATGCATGTAAGTATTTATGCATTGATGGATGGTTGCATGTACTGCTTGCCTGCCTGCCAATGTGTCTGTCTGTCTGTCTGCCTGTCTGTCTCATCTTCTCTTTGGCGATGTGTCTCGATGTGTCTCGATGTGTGGTCTGTTGTGTTTCTTCTTTCCCCAGGCGCACAGACGGTTCCCAGGCCCCCCAGGTTCCTCCGCCTGTCGGAGTGCGTTAGAGCGTCGAGCGGCCTGAACAGAGGCCACCTTCCTCCCAAAATAACCTGCTAATGACCCTAATTACACACTTCCTTTGTGCTCCTGTCAGCTGGCTGCGTGCTCTGTCTCCCCCTGCATTTGCATATACCCTCCACAGGAGAGTCGGCTGACCCCGAGAGACAGCATACACCTACACACATCAAACACACATGAGAGAGTGTTTGTGATGTGTGTTTGTGTATATGTATGTGTATGTGTATGTGTATGTGTATGTGTATGTGTATGTGTATGTGTATGTGTATGTGTATGTGTATGTGCATGTGCGTGTGTGTGTGTGTGTGTGTGTGTGTGTCTTTGTTCCCACTTTCTTTTGCGCTACAAAATGAATCACAGCAAGGCCACACAGAATTGTGGCCTCTTTTATTGGCTGTTTGATTTTCTTGCACGGTGATGAAAAGACCTAAGTGCAGGCAATAGAGGAAAGTGAAAGGCGTGAGTACTCTCCCTCTCTCTCTCCCTCCCTCCCTCTCTCTCTCTCTCCCCCTCTCTCTCTCTCAGTGCTGCACACATTTGGCCTCACTTACAGGCTTTCAAACGTGTCCTCTCCAGCTGTGCCCTGCGTCTCACCAGCGGCTCCTCCACAGTAATGAGACAATTAGACAATTACTCCTGTTTCTCCTCGCTGTGTGACACGCTGCTTGTTTTTCTGAGCCGGGGCCATTGTGAGGGAATGTGTGCGCTGTATACGTTGCCCGGTGGCAGAGCTACATCTGCATACAGTATGTGACTCTGCGCCATAGTGGTTACAGGCTAAAGAGAGTGGATCAGGCTGTGCGACCTAGCACCCCTTGTGCTACTGTGTGTGTGTGTGTGAGCGTGTGTGTCTGTGTGTGTGTGTGTCTGTGTGCGTGCGTGCAAGAGAGAAAATAATTGAGAGAAAGAGAATACTATCGGTTCACTAAGCAACCAAGAAACAACAACCTCACTCTTGATTCTTGATGACCATGCCAATGCCAGGTAACATCAGGCTGCTTTTTGATGGATTATGAAGGGATATCTTCATGTTGATATACTCTCCTTTGCTATGCTACTTTTCTGTGTGTTTCTGGTTCTCTCTCTCTCTGTGTGTGTGTGTGTGTGTGTACATGCACATACAGTATGTGTGTGTGCGTGTGTGTGTGTGTGTGTGCGTGCATGTGTGTGTGTGTGTCTGTGCATGTGTGTGTGTGTGTGTGTGTGTGCGCGCATGTTCTATTGAATGCATAGACGACAACAGTACTCACTGTCCTGGCACAGCTCACAGACGGTCTGACCGGCTCCGCAGGGCGTGATGACCCCCTCGCCGGGCGGGCACTGGTAACAGCACTCCCCTGATAGGGTGTAATGGTCCGACTCACACTCCTCCTCCTCCTCCTGCACCGCCTGCTGCAGCTTAGAGCCCAGTGCCAACACCACCTGAGACAGAGAGCAGGGGGGGGAGAGGAGAGGAGAAGGTGTCAGAAGGGGGGATGGGGAGAAGAGAAATGTAGTGAAGAGAGGAGAGCAGAGGAGGACATGAGCCATAGAGAAGAGGAGAAGAGGAGAAGAGGAGAGGAGAACACAGGAGATGGGAAGATCAGGGAGAAAAAGAATATTGGGGAGGAGAGGATGCAGCAGGAGAAGAGGGAAGAGGAGAGGAGAGGAGAGGAGAGGAGAGGAGAGGAGAGGAGAGGAGAGGAGAGGAGAGCAGGAGGAGTTTAAACTCTTGAGGAAAACAACAGTCACGGCTAATTAAAAACCACCACAGTATATCATACACACCTCCTTCATCTCATCATAATGAACTTCATTACCATGACTACGTCATTACATAATTAGCTTCAATCGTTACCATGTACTCCAATCTTTCTGTTGAAAGCGTGCACTCAACCCTATCAAATCTGTGTGCATTGTGACTAGGAATGGAACAGTTTAAGCCACGGCTCAGCTGTTGCGCAACCCCAAAATTCCTTAAACCAACCACACAGTCTCTCCGGAGCATTTCCTCCAAGAGCAGCCCCCAATCAGACAGATCGGACACTGTACTAAGTGAGCGTATCGTTGGGCTCCAGTGCATCTCGTCTCTGACGCCCCTGCCCCGGCTCCACTGTTGGCCGGTCCCGAGCTGGGTTGGGCTGGAGTGGACTGGAGTGGACGTGCAAGCCCCTCTGTCCATGGACCCACGCAGCAGTGGCAGCTGCTCTCACTAAACTGTCCTGAGGAACATTACTGGCACCGATCCTCCTGAACACAGCACACACTAGAGCTCTATGGAACTACACAGCTAGAGCCCTGCCCCGAATACACAAGACACACATACACACACACACACACGCCTTTAAGGAGTTGTAAAACAATAACAGTAGTTGGTCCAACATAGTTATTGCAGATGTGCCCAACCACGCACAGACACACACACACACACACACACACACACACACACACAGAGAGAGTGCATACACCCACACATCTCCTGTTCTCCCCTGTTGGTGTATAAAGTGTGTTTACGAGCATCTCAACACTCATTAACACCCTCACAAGTATAAATTGGCACTCACACACAACAGCACCCACATACACATGTGCACTCACACACACATTCACATAAACATGCCGCCTTAAAAAATAAACACTCAGTCCTTTTGATTTGCAGGAATGTGCCTGTAGGTTTGTCCAGACAGACACTCTTTATCTCATTTTCTCCCAAACTCGGTCAGCGCATGTGCTTTGGTGGCTTAACAAGAGCATTAGCAAAACGTTTGGAGCATAAAATGTTCTCTCTGTTTACTCACCTTTCTCTCCCTCAGTCTCTACTTCTTTCTCTCTCTCTCACACACACACACACACATACACACAGATGTATAAAGGAATAGGGAGCAAGGAGGAGGCAGAGAAAGAGAGTGAACGTAGCTTTTCTGTTTTTGAGGGGTGGGGGGGGGTACTCTGAGTGCTCATTAATGAGGACTCGCTCCTCATTTCCCTGCCTGTTCACATGTCTTGCTGGCGGCCCCCTGAGACCCATGCTAAACTGCGCTGAGCCCCCCGTGCGGAGAGGTGGGGTGGGGTGGGGTGGGGAGGTGGGCGTCGCTGCTGGGGGACCTGCCGCCGCTGCTCCGTGGCCAGGCACGGCGAGTCCACTCAGGCTGAAACGCTGATGGATGGCTGGCTAAATGTTTTATAAGTGTTTGGGAGGAGTGGAGGTCTGGAGAGAGGGATGGAGGTGTCTCTGGGTGTCTGAGTGTGCGATTTGTCATGTGCTGCAGCAAGGAAGGGTGCCTGTCTGGCCCTTAGCATAAACACGTAGAGGTGCGGGTTCCATGTCCATACGTGAACAGGCAACAATTCTCACTATATTGCGCAACAACCAACTGTCAGTCTTTCTGCATGGGGCCCACTCAAACACACACTCTCTCTCTCTCTCACACACACACACACACGTTCTCTCTTCCCTCTGGTCTCCCTCTCTCTCTCTTTGATGCATGTGCCAGACATCTTTACTGGCAGACGACCATAAGGCTTGTTGCACAATGTGGAACTGAGGCTGAAATCGGGGAGCAGCTCCACGCCGGCCGCACTGGCTCTGTCTCTGATCAGAGCTCAAGACAGACTCCCTCCCTCAAACGCTCCCAGCTCTATTTGTCTCCGTCAGTGACGTAACTCCCTGCATGTCTGTCGTACAGTACAAATCCTGCCTCTCCTCCCTCTCTTGCTTCCATTCTCGCAGTGACTAGCTGTTCCTCCACACTGCCTCTCCTCCTCTCTCTCGCTTCTCACCTCAGCCCCTCCATTCAGAAACAGATGTATTTGCACAGCAGCAGCCAGCTCTGATTCGGCTCAGCAGACCCTCTCCTCCATCTCCCCTCTCTCTCTTTCTCTCTCTCTCTCGCTCGCCCTCTCTCAGCCTCACTCCCCGGTTTCATTCATAAGCAGATGCTTGCAATTCCCTCCTCCATTCTTGCCTGGTCTCCACTCTTTTCACTTGCTGTGCCCTCCCATTCAACTCCTTGCTATCCGGCAGCCTCTGCTGCCAAACTCCCATATCAGCATCTCTTCTTGTCCTCTCTCCAAACAGGGGCTGTCCGTCCTTTTGGCTCAAACCCCTCCATCTCTTTCACTTCACTTTAAATCACCATGCGCTTCGCTAAGCGCCCTGTCTGCTTGACTTACACTCGCACATAGCGATGTTACAAGGAGCCCTCCAAGAGACTGCTTGCACTCCCACCACTTTTACGGACAATTACAGAGTTTATGTATCAATTAAATCTCAATAACGAGCCGACGCCGTCAAAGAGCTGTCATAACAGCCAGCCCGGGGACCACCGTCGTTTCTCACCCCTTCGTCGTGACGGACAAAGTGTGGAGAATTCCAATTACCCGCGCCATACACCTGAAGGAAACCCAATTAGGCTACAAGTCTGATCGCTTTTGCGAATCATATCACACAAAAGAGGTCAGATTTTAATTCGACATAGTACGGGCAATTCCTTTGGTTTAAGGTCATAGGCTACGTGATGCAAGATGATGTAGGCTACAGTTAGTGGAACGAACCACAGAGCATTCCGTTAATCAGTACATCTGGCACTCTCACTTTTGAAGTGCTATCGTAATGTTTCCCCCATGACTCTGTGCAAGCAGTCAGGTCATTCCAAAAATAATTGTTAAAATACCAGGGCCATGTATGGCCTAGTCCTCACTTTATCGGCCAAGTGATACTGTTTCCCATTAGGTAATCAAAACTGCTGAATGTGCATCATAGTTCATCAGAGACCTGAGAACACATCTGCTTCGATTTTTGCTAAATTATCCTGGCTTAGCTTCCAACCCAGACTACATTTTCATTTCTATTTTCATTCACTGAACTATGTTTGGCACACATACTCTTACGAAACTTATTCTAAACAGCTTCCAAGTTGTGGTTCCACTTTGATTAGCCTATCTGTCTACTACAGAGCTCGACAATTTATTGACAGACCATCGCCCTGCTAAGATTCGTCGGAGTAGAGTTCACCGTGACGCATATTAGCATATGTTTACCTGAAATGCATAAACAAGGAATAATCCGATTTTTTAAAATGAAATTTCATATCGGAGGATAAACCAATGAGTTCTGTCTTGAACAAACATATTTTGTTCAGATAGGCTACAGACCCAACAATGCATACGACACAGGCAACGAAATACTGAAGAGTTAAATCACGAACAGGTCAGATAATGCCACCGGTTCACCCTGCAAGCGCATTCTGAGCGGTGCACCGTGACCGGCTTCTTTAGGCTATAGTGTGACCCAGGTCGGGCATTCTACGAAATCCCTCGTATAAAAACATTATGCTACGAAACTCAACAACACACATGGCATTTCACGCATAACAATCATATCACAGAAGTGAAGCCCCGCTGACAACTCACCACTCCACTCAGCAACACCAGCGACAAGGTACCCATGATGCGACAGTCCTTATCTGTGTTTATCTTCTAATCTCAAATCAATTGCAAACCCTATGCAAGGAGCAGGTAGAAGGTGAACTGATCATAATAACTCCAGTGATGTTGCCGCGCAGTGTATATGGAGCATGTTTCACTCCCGTCCGAAGAAGCCGCGAAGGGGGACTTGGTGGGATGTGACTGGTCGGCGCGTCACTGTGACTGTATCTAAACTGTCCTGTAGTAGCCTGCTCTGTGCTGCTGCGCGCTCTCGCAAGTGCTGCTCGGTGCAAACAGAGCTGTCCTGTGCTGAACGCTGTCCAGTAGTGCACTGCGGAGGCGAGAGTCGTGCACTGGGAGAAATGAGAGGGTATGTCTGCCTGCCCGTCCGGCGAAGCGCCTGTGTGTGTGTGTGTGTGTGTGTGTGTGTGTGTGTGTGTGTGTGTGTGTGTGTGTGTGTGTGTGTGTGTGTGTGTGCGTGCGTGCGTGCGCGTCTATGAGAGAGCGAGAGAGAGAAATTTGCTGCAGAAGACGAGTTGAGCAGGTTATACAGCAGAATAATTATGAAACTCGGCAGTGAACTCTTTTTTACCCCGCTTTACTCTGTTACACATGTGTTCCCGAAATTAGAGTAGCCTAATTGAAATTAAAACTCAATGAATATCAATGAATCACTATTTGTGTCGCACTAAGAAGAATTAGACGGAACCGAGCGACTGTTGGGTAACAAGACATTTGCTTTTAAATATCATGTTGCTGTGTTGTTTCTATAGGCTATATGTTTTGACACAGCAGATACATTTTATGACGGGTAGCCTACTGCCTCTGACAGCACTGACGGACCACACGGGGGCGACATTGACGACACCAGTAGCCTACTACACGACACCATTGCGAGAAATCCTTCAGACCTAATCAAGGCCAACATCTGCTACAGTTGTCTGGAAGACGTGTCATTTGATGTCAACTCTTTTCAATATACAAAATCAATATAGTTATTTTGTCAATGATGCTAATGTCTTTGTTTTCCATGTGGCATCATAAATGTGTAGGCTACAAACTTCTTTGGAGAGTCATGACTCATAATTTTGTCTAACTGTAGTTTTATAATCAAATAATGCATTTTCAATGTAGTCACTCTCCTACTTAGACCCTGCTTTGTAACGGATATTATCTTTCTCTAAAAAGGGTAGGCTATTAGGCCTATAGGTCTGGCATGCTAATAGTTGCTATCAGAACAAAGGGATGTGCAGAAAAGAGAAGCAACACAGTAGTTAAAACACGTGCTCCTGGTGAAAAATAAGAATATGAGAAAAGTGGAAATGTTACGTTTAAAAATAAAGGTTCTTTACCATAATACTGTATATCCAGTCCTGGACATTCATTGGATTTGGAAATAAAAAATGTTTTATTTTAATGAGCAAGGAGCATTTAAGCACACATGAAGCAAGCATACCTTCTTGGGTGTACTATACTGTGTCTTTTTGAGATCTTTAGGTTGTTCTGTGATTGCTCAATCAATCATTCATTAATTCGATCAATCAGTGACACAGACTAAATCCATATAGATTTTTGATTTATCAATCTTTAATTCTATTATTTATTTTTTATTGTATAAAGCAACATTTTGCCATTTTTTTAGACTGTGGCTATGTAAGGGCATCAAATCTGATGTTCTGCTTCCAGTTATGACAAACTGATTTTAGGAAAAATATATCGGGGGGTTTATTGCTCATGATTTTGAAAATAGATGTGATGACACAGCACATAAGGGAAATACGAAGCCAGATGCTGGTCATGTGAAGGCTGTGTTGCAGGCAGTTTCAAGCCTTTTCTGAGATATGGCCCTACTTTTAAGAGCTCTTAAGTATCTGTGGCTCAAACACTCACCAAGTGTTTCCTCTCATCATCACATTAACTGCAAGTGCACGCTCTCCTGGGGAAGAGCCCAAAGTGGTGGTTTTTGATTAGTGGCATCAGGGGTGGCCAGTCACAGTTCAGCATCTAGACTCGGCTTAATTCTCTAATCCAATGGTATGCGGCCAATGGAGAAGGCCCGGTGCAGTCACAGGAGAACCTGAGCCTGAGGAGTGTGAAGGTGGGGAGTATAGAATGTCATGTACCAGTTTGGATGCTTCTATTGATCACTGGAGCTGTCAATGAACCACATCCTACAAAACCCCACCCTCGCACTTCCTTCCTCTCAGTTACAAGCTCTTGAATTTGTGTCTTCCATTGCACTCTAGCATTCGCATACAGGATATGAGTCTTAAATAAAGAATATGTCCCTTTACTTCTGGGGGCGTATGTGGGGGATATGGATAGTATCTACAACAAACATACATACAAAACACACACATGCACAGACACACATACGCACACGCACACCCACACACACGGGTCATTCTCACAAAATGAAACTCATTTATAGTAAAACAAGGTTTAAGTCCTTAGGGCTTATTAACTCTACAATAGCATTCACCTATTACTCTGACTGTGGTGCAAGCACTCTAAAATGACACACCCCCAGTCAGGTTTTGTCAACTTCACTTGCAATAAAAGTCAAATCTCTACAAACTTTTGTCTGTTATTCCAACTAACTATTTATTGTACATCTTACGACATGTTATTTGTTACATTAAAAATATAATTTAATATTTCAAATCTTGAAATATGGTGTGTGCCTGAGTATACAGTCCACATTGTTACTCTGATGAAAATCCTTTGGGACACGCCCCTTGAATATCTCTAGTTATCAGACTTTCCATTCTATCCTTATTCATTGACTATGTTTGCTTTTGTTGAGCTGATACTTACACACACATATTGGGGAAAAAACAGTGGCTGAAAACAGACATGAACTTGTCCTGAACAAAAACTTTCATTCTCCTTGCAGTTTTGTCATGATTTCAAGCAGTTGTTTTGATATTCCGAGCTGAACACCTGGATCATAAGTGTGCATGGCTAAAAGGTACACAAATGCACTACCAAATATGAGGCCATAAATAGCTGGCGGTGCTGAAGACGAGCTCCACCACAACACACAGCCAATGTGCTGACCTTGTTGTATTGCTCCGTCACGCTCTGTTCCTTCCTCTTACGTATCATTTTCCTCTTGGATATGATTATTCTGTAAAACTGGCCAATGACCTTTCACGTAGAGAGGTCGAAGACGCCATAATACTGCTCTTAAGAAGCCCGATCACTGAACTTGATAGACATACTGCCCAGACAAAAGGCTTACCTCTGTAACCCAGCACCACCCACAAATGCGGGGAAATGAAGGTTCTTTGTGGCCATCAAAGGCTCAGGGCTGCTCATTGGACCATTTCCACAACTGGGACCAAAAAAGGTTCCTCTGACCATGGAATGGTATGACATGTAGCCAACTAACACATTAGAATTGTCTGAATGTCTTGATTATTTTGGACACATTGAACACATAAACACTTTAAATGAGGCAGGGCTTACAAATCGTATTGTTTACTTTCTTTGGACGATTTCCTTTTGTAACATAAGAGGCCGTATTACCGTAATTGAAATGAGAAAGTGCAAGGTCTGAAGTCTGAATTGTGAGGCAAAATCACATCCTTTTGTTATACAGGTAGGCATCTGAGGCAAAAAATAAATAAAATAATTAATACCATGAGCAAGATTTTAAGCATGTGTGTCTCTTTTTACTTACTCTCTGCATATTTGCACTTTACTGTGAAGCACTTTGGTGCGGCTCAGCCGTCTGTAAATTGTGCTATACAAATAAATTTGACATTGACAAGCAGAAACATTGGTGGATCTCCCTTAATTCTCGCACGTGCCACACAATAGACTTAGTCCATTCATGAGACACTTTAGAATTAATTTATATATCTTTCTCATAAGGTATTAAAAAGCTATAGCATCGATCTCCAGTGCAACAAAAAGCCTCACTAAATAAATATCAGACATACGCACAAAACAAAATAAAACAAAATACTACTTTACTGTGCATAAAGTCATTTTGATTTCCCTCATGAAACAACCTATTCAGAATAAATTGGCAAACAGAAGAGATCAAGATCCCCTTTTAGTAAGTCAAAGTAAGTAGGTAAATATAATTCTATTTCTAACGCACATTTATACACAGCTTACAAGTGCTGTACGGAGTGCAATGTAATAGATAAAAGTACATCTATACACATTAACAAGGAACAGCAAAGGACAAACTCAGAATTACAGACATAGCAAGTTGGACATTAGAGGGCCAAGGCCAGAGAAGTGAGTTTTGAGCCCAGTTTTAAGAGCAGTAATGGAGGGGGCATTCCTTTAGTCAAGTGGCAGCTGATTCCATAAGGGTCTCCTTTTTGCCTAAGCCGAGAGCAAAGGATGTGAAGACTACAAGATCTAAGAGACTGAGCGGTGGGGACTGAGTGCTGATGTATGAGGTCAGAGATGTAGATGGCATGAGATGAAGTTTGAGGCCCGACCGTTTAGTGCTTTAAAAACATAAATACTGTAAAGGATCTTGAAAGGAATCCTAAAATGGACAGGGAGTCAGTGGAGTGATATATTTTGATATCGGTCAGCAGCTTTACCGCTGGATTCTGGACCATCTGTATATATGTTAGCAATTGAGGGAGGGAATTACAGTAATCTAGCCGTTCTTATGAATGCTTGCATTGCACGCAGCACCTGAAAATAGTCCCCATAAGGCAATAAGCAGTAGTACTGTGTGATATCAATGCGCCCAGGACATTAGCAACTTTCTTTGATTAGTACCCCAGAATGAGAGTGTATCCATGTCAAATCAGCCTAGAGAAACGCCAGGTTTCAGGTCTTAATGCACTTTCTAACTTGAGAAGAGACAAGTTTTAAATGGGAAAATTATCAGAAATCGCAGTCACTTTTAAGTGAGGCTAGCAGGCCAGATGCTAATGGTCTAAACCGATTCAATGATCTAGGCTTGAGTTATAAGTTGTATCACCAGACTCTCACCCTTTAAATGGTTCTTTACAGAACTGTTGCCTCAATGGTTCTTTGAAGCACTGGAAAATGTTCTTCAATGGCATCGCTCTGAAGAGCCAGTACTGGCCCCATCATTTTCTCAGTATCAGTTTAGGGATATGCCGTTCATGTCCACTGATATTTGGGCAACTAATATACCCTACAGCAGTGTATCTTGGCACTGCTCTCACATTGTTCATCAAGAACTTACATTTGGAAATTACATTTTCTTGGTGACTCACATTTCATCTGACTTGGAGATGAGATCTCTAAGCTCTGAATAAGCCATCTGCTCTTTTTAGCAAGGCTTTGCACAGATTGTTTAGACCCAAACCATACCTTGTTTGGACAGAGCCCGACAAATCTGCATTACAGATGGGGTCAGTTCATCTCTGCCACTGGGGGTCTCAGATGGGGTCAGTTCATTTCTGCCACTGGGGTCTCAGATGGGGTCAGTTCATTTCTAGCGTAGGGGGTCTCAGCCCAGCATGCACTGCAGCTGAGGGGTGACAGGAAGACGCTGGTGTGGGAGCTGGACGAGTCCCTTATCACAGGGTATGGCCCAGAATGCATTTGTGCATGACAGAGACCACAAGGGGCCACAAGGAGGATGTCATGTGTGCGTGTGTGTGTGTGTATGTATCTGTGTGTAAGCAGTATAAAGAGAGGGTGGGGGGGGGCAAGGGAGGAAGGTAAAGAGAGACGAGAACACATGTTAGAACCAGAGACTCACCTGTGAGCATTTACCAGCAATGTCACTTCTGACGAAGAAATATGGCTCCTTTTCAGAGGTGTGGGTGAGGAGCTTTTCTCCGTGACAGCACGTCTCATATAGCTGATGTACGGTGCATGTTATGAGGATCCAGCCCTGGATGTGTGGAGCACAGCCAGACTGCAGGGGGGCACAGATGGATGCACATTCCTCTGTTCGGCAGGAGACGCCGTGGTCTTGGTTTACCTTCAGTGCTCGTGTTCTGTGGGATTAGACTCCTGACAGTGTGCTTTGGTCTTATAATGGCTTCTGGAGGGGTTCAAAGGGAGGCGGCGAGGCGGCGCGGCAGAGTGGTGAGAAATGGAAAGGGCTCCGAGCCAACCTGAGTCCTTTTACACAAGCCAGGCTCCCTCACGCGTACTCTTATGGGAACCAGCACCTTCAATACAACCTCTCCATGCTACCCATGCTTTTCTTATTCTTCCCTTTCTCTGTCTCTCTCATACACACAGTCTTTATCTATCTATATGTCTATATATCTTTATGTCTATGGTTGTCATAAAGAAATGTTGGCATTCTTGCCCGGATAAGGCCTACCTGCCTACCACTGTCTCATGGTGAGTAGACAGGTTTTCTTTTTCTTTTAGAACATTAGCCACTTCTTGTTTACTGAGATGAGCACATTATGCTCACTGAGGTAGAAGTGTATTATCCAGCCTAAGATGTGGAAAGTGTGCTATCAGATATCTGTAATCCATCATGCAGTGCACTAAGCTCAGTTGATGAGTCTAATCGCTCCTCAGCCTGCCTCTCTCTCTCTCTTTCTATCACTCTCTATATATCACTCTTTTCCCTGTCATACAAGTATGTACACTTACAAACACAGCAAACACACACACACTTTCTCCATTGGCAGGTCCAGATGGCTTTGTGTCTATGTGGAGAGTGAAGATCTATGGTTGTACTCGGGATGCTCCGGCTGACCCCTCCTCAGTATCCCAGGTATGACTCACCCGCCAAAGTGCCGCGGTCACGAGGTAATTAAGTAGACTGTCGCGGGGAGAGACGGATGCTGGCCGGCGCGTTTTAGATCATAACCACACACACTCTGTGTGTGTGTGGGGGGGGAGATAAAGAGAGAAGCGCAGCCTTTGTGCTTGTGTCTGTGTGTGTGGGTGTGTGGGTTGGAGAGAGATGGTGAACATTGAGAGAAACAGAGAGAGCGAGAAAGAGAGAGGGAAAATGGAGGTCTTTCATAAATATCACAATGGAAATTCATTGTCACCATCATCTTTGATTTCATTCAGAGTGAGGACAATTTGGACCCCCGTGGCCATTCAGAGTAATAAGCATGCTTGCATTTGAATGGTTGCACCACCCAGCCCTCTTTAAGCAATTACACAAGCCTACAAAAGGGCCTACAGACTGGTTCCATGGAGATTCTGTGAGCCTGTGTATACTCAACAAAACTGAAAAAAGGTGTCTTTTTGGGCTACTGAGTTTCAAAACTCCTCAAAGTGAACTGTGGTTTTGAAATATACTGAACTAGCTAGACATATAGCCTATGAACTGAACCCACAGACAAGAGGAGGAGTTGGATGTGATGGGTTTCATCCATATTTATTTACAAATGTACATAATTAGGCTGGGGAATTTGAATTTCGCCTGGCGGATTCACCAGCAGATCTGTTTTCGCTGTTTACTGCCAGAACCTTTGGCTCCATTCAGAAACGGCCATACTCTAGTCCTGGCACGCTATTGGCCGGTGACACGCCGAAAATGAAACTTAAACGACGCAAAGTGCAGTAGAAACAAAGCGCAGCCTCACCAGACTAATGTTCAATCTTAAAAGATTGAGTTTAGTATGGTGAAAACCAGACTACATAATTACACTAATACATAGCCATGTTCTACTTCATACTATTCATCCTGCACATATACTTATTCTTACTCTGTCACTGTTTCTGCACAACAATGGTGTTGTTGCCATACCACACATACTGTACTGTAGCCTATGTCTTTATGGTTCCTGAATATCCATATTTATTTTGTTTTTCTTATGTTCTGTTAATACACTGTATATACTGTATATTCTGCTCTCATAAGGTAACCGCTAATACACTACATTTAATTTATATCTATCTATTAATGCAAGGAACGTCTGTCTGTGTGTCACTCTGTCTGTCTGTGTTTTCAAACTCTCAAACCACTCATCAGACTGACCTAAAATTTGACACAGGTCTCGCTAAAGGCATGTGTGAGTGCAGCGCAAAGTTTGGTCGTTTTTGGGCAAAAAATTACAAAGATATCGTTACATTAAGCAAAATACAATTCTACCACTCTAAAGCCACGCCCATTCTCACTCTCACTTAGGCTACTCCAGCATAGAAAAAAATGCCCATTTCGCTGACAAACTCACGTCTTGCCATTCATGGAAATTACGATGTCTCACTTAAACAACGGACCGTTTCAAGATTCTTCATTTTGGATAAACATGCTGAGTCCGACACACATGCACCCATGTTGGTAAGCAGGCCTTTTAAAGTAGGCTAACATAACGTTGCATAGGCTACTCATACATCAACGACCGCGGTTATGCCCTATGGCAGGGGTGCCCAACCAGTCGTCGCGGTCTACCAGTCGATCGCGGGCTGAGTTGGAGTCGATCACGAGAAATGTTGTGTCACTTTAAGAGTTGTTGCCTAGGCCTAGCCTCTACGTAGTGTAAAATACATTAAAAAAAACGTCCAACTTAAAATATATTAAATAGGCAAAAAGATCTGCCGAACTGATCTTTATGTCAGTTTTTAGCTGTTAGCTAATTAGCTGGTTTGAATTGCATTGAGCTCAATGAGAATGAAATCAGCTAATTAGCTAACAGCTAATAACTGACATAAAGCATGCCAAACTCTTAGTATGTTAAGGGTATAGTGTTGACATGGGGTTATTTGAATTCCAAGGCCAAGGGGACTATCAGGGTGCATAGTGTCCTGGATCCATGAAATAACTGGCCTTTAAAAATAAAAATAAAAATCATCTATGGGAATTTAACATGGGCGTTCCAATACTTATGACCCCCTGTATTTTAAGGAAAAAATGTATTTATTTACGATACATTATTCATTCACAAAGAAAATTAATGTCCTTAAAGGTTGAATAGTTCCTCATTGTTTCATTTAAGGCATTAAGATAAATTTCCAAAAGATGATTTTATATTTAACTTTAAGCATGTGTTCTAATACTTTTGGAGGGCACTAGCAAGATGCTGCAACCATAGCATCATATTGTGTGAGTGTTCTTGCAAAACGAAAGAAACCTTTCATGGATGGTGAAATTGTGAAAGAAGCGGCACGCAGCTCCTACTGTCCCGACAATGAGAGACTACAGTAGTTTCCTCCTCTCAGTGCCAGGTCTCCCTCTAAGGTAGAGATACCACTTTTTCAACTTGAATTAGGCATTGTATTATTTGGGCTGTTTTTCTGTCTGTTGTGTTGTTACAGGCTGGTCCTAGGCCTACTTGTACTTATTTTTTGCACCACACACATTTACAATAAATTCATTATCATTGTTAAATCTTTGTGTCAGAAAACAGTGTCCAATGTAGGTGCACAATAAATTGTGGCTACGCGATGTCTTTCTATATGGCTTGGTAGATCTCGATACACTATCAACTTTAAAAGTAGATCTTGGACCAAAAAAGGTTGGGCACCCCTGCCCTATATGGGTTATGCCTAGCAGTTCTGTTGCCTGATCAGGTTGCTGCTCTTGCAACAATATGCCGACACACACGTCGGTAGCATTCTGTTAAAATTTGCATTTATAACAGCCGCTCTTGACTCTATCTGGACATCGGCTATGGGCATAATATTCATTCAAACATCACTTCCGAGTTCATAGCACTGGCATGGCCATAGTCATGCGGTTAGCTTGAGTGAGTAAAAAGCTCTACTAACTGCATGGGCCTGATTCTACATCATCACCAATCTAACATGATCTACCTGCATCAACGTGATTGAAGTTTATTGGAAAACATTCTTTGTACGGGCACTGCACTAGTTACTCTAAACCACCTTCTGTAAACCAACTGTATACTACTGTCTACACTGCACTATTTTTTTTTTGTCCTGCATGTCTACAGTATGTACCACCTGTCTATATTTTTTTGTTACTAACATTGCACTTTCTGTTTTTTTACACTTCTTGTTAGACTCAAACTGCATTTTGTTGTCTTTGTACTTGTACTGAACATAAAAAATGAAAATGAAGTTGAATCTAATACATGTTGCCCATATCAAAGGTTTGAAATATGTCCACCTTGGTTTTCACTTTCCTCTCATCTTCAAGCAGGTTTAGAACACACCAGTGAATACTTAAAAGACACACGCACACACACACACAGTCACATGCACACACATACCCCTCTGTATGCACTGTACCATGTTTATAGGCTTTTTATTGGCTGGAATACCTTTTGTCAGATATGGCCCGTGAATCCTGGCGATGGGATGACGGCACATGATGACATCAAACGGAGGGCTGCAGCATCTCGTACATCACACACACACATTCTGAATGAGTAATGAAGCTCAGAGAGTAGTATGCTACCTTATGGCCCCAAACTTAATAATATTTATGTATTATTATTATTTGCTTTTTGTATCTTTTTATTGTTCTCGTTTTATTATTTTGATTATAGTTGTTAAATGTTTTGTAACTCATTTCTGTAAAAGAGCTTGATGCTCAGTAAATTTTCCCTAAATAAAAACCGGTTGAAAGTTCAAAAAGGCTTTAGAGTACAAATTTGGGCAGCACTTTATAATAACTACACACAATCCATCATCTATTAAGCATTTGTTATTAGGCTAGTTAAAGGTTTGTTCATCATTAGTAATGTATTGTTCATGCATCATTTATCATATTCATTCATTATCATATTAAGCATTTGTTCACAAAGTTATGAATGGTTTGTTCATAGTAAATAAATCAATTTCTAAAATACATTTATAAATTATTGCTAATACTTAAAGGGATATTCCGCCATTTTTGGAAATATGCTCATTTTCCACCTCCCCTCGAGCAAAACAATCGATATTTACCTTGTTCCCATTCATCCAGCCATTCTGTGAGTCTGGCGATACAACTTTTAGCTTCAGCCTAGCATAGTGATAGTGCCATAGGCGCAGTGATATCGTAACCTGACTTTCGCCAGATCCTGTAGTTCGCTGTCTGCTTCACACAAGGATCTGGGACTTCTCGATAGGGTATGTATTTCTGAAGGCGGGTCCTTGTAAAACATCCTCGCATGTGATTTGATAAACCACTTGCCTGTTATCTTGAATGACGTGCTCGGCTTCTTCAAGCTCTTGCCAAACCCGGTCGGGAGAAGAGTAAAAACATCCTTGCCACCAATAAATGTCTTCAAAACTATTCTCTGTTAATCTTTTAAAGAATGAATACTTGATAGATCCGACCAAACGGTTGAAATAGCAGAATCAATGTCAGCACAAGACTCCTCGCTGCGTGCCGCCATTGTTATTTGAATCAAACACTCGCTTCGGCGCTCCTGATTGGTTGCTCATTTTTTGAGCAACCGCCAGGGGTTTGGATTGCCCTCGCGTCCAGACCCTTGTGTGGAGCTCAGCGAAACGCCTCTGGTGGAGCATGGCGGAACTACAAGGGTCTGGCGAGAGTCAGGCTAGTGATATCGTACGCAGCATCTGAAAATAGTCCCCATAGACAACAAGCAGTAGTAGTGCCAGTAGTTTGCAAGTTGCCTTGATTATTACGCCAGATGAGAGTGTAGTTCCATGTCAAATCTCAGCCTAGAAAAACGCCAGGTTTCATTTTCAGTTGGTCTTATTGCACTTTCTAACTTGAGAGGAGACACGTTTTAAATGGGAAAATTACCAGAAATCTTAGTCACTTTTAAACATGAAGCTAGGCGAGAAGCTAATGGTCTAATCCGATTCAATGATCTATGCTAGGCTGAAGCTAAAAGTTGTATCGCCAGACTCACAGAATGGCTGGATGAACGGGAACAAGGTAAATATCGATTGTTTTGCTCGAGGGGAGGTGGAAAATGAGCGTATTTCCAAAAATGGCGGAATATCCCTTTAATATATCAATATATCATCAATAATAACATTTTATTAATGAAGTAGCCTACTATTTCCATTATTTAACAGTTGTTATACATATTTAATGATTAGTTAAAACCAGACTAATGACCTGGGGGGTATTCCATCAAGCGAGCTAACCGTAAATCGCGGCTAACTTTGATAAGCCTCGCTAATTTTAGAGAGAGTTCGGTTCCATTACTCCCGCTAACAGGAATCTCAGCTGAGTTGCTGGGGTAACATATGCTTCTGAACTAACCTGGTCGGTGGCAGGCTAACTGCCGAGCTAAATTAATCTGTGTTGAAAAAAAAAAACACCAGTCGGAAAACGAGTCCCAAACCGTTGGTTCCGTCAACCTGTGCTTTCGTCACCTGTAGCCTACAACTTAAAAAATAGAAGGAGAAACTTTTTGCCGACAGTGTTGCAAGCATTGATTAAGGCTACCTATTCGCTAGTTTCAAAGAATTTCTGAAAATTATGCAACTTACATTGTTTGAACTTGATCTGTGTGTGGTCCAAAGAATTTTGCGGCTCTGCACAGAGTACGTCTTTCGTGGTGTCATGCGCAGCGTAACAGGATATCATGCTAGATATGTTTTGCGTGTTCTCAGGTTCGGTTCCCATGCCATGAATTTACATAGGCTATGTTAACACATTAATATTGCCATGTTTAGTTATACTCTTTAATGAAAGGCATCACTATTGATAAAGGGTCATGCACAGTAGCTTGTTCAGTGACAGTAGGCAGGCTGTCAGTAGGCTATACCATGAGGCAAGCCAGCCTACAGCTTATTCTGTAAAGGCTATAATAATTAAAACCGCTTCATATAGCCTAGTCTATTGATTAGGCCTATAGTTTCGGATATCAAACCAACTGTATTACACACATTAAATTACGCCTATGAAATGACATATTGAAAGCCAAATTGCATTTCAGATAATTATATTTCACAAACACTTTGGCAGAACTATATGCTTATGGGAGACAATAGGTTTTCTCCCAATACTCCCAGGACAATACTAATTTATTTTATGACCACCGAAAAAATATTTTAGAGTGAACCCTTTTAATCTAGCTGCCAAAGTTGTTTTGAGTTTAAATAGCCTACTTATTCACTCGTTTTGTTCAGAGTGAAGACAATCAGAGTCCCAATTCAAACCATCATAATTACTGTTTAGCGATTTACAGTAGGCCTACAATTTCGTTATTCTCCTTTTTAGGCAACTACTGTATCTATTTTTTTCTCTCGTGTTCAATTTGATTACTTCCGATGAAAATCCTGTAGATGGCGCTTGTAAATCGAACTGAAATCTTCTAGTTTGCCTTAATTTTACGACATGTATCCTCTTTTCGTCAATCTATGGTTTTGGTCTACTTCTCTACCTCGTGCACGAGCAGACATGAAGCTGATTTTAGCCTCGTTTGAATAAACGAGGGCAAGATGCAGCTAACTTGAGTTAATGGAACGGCTTTAGCTTCAAGTGGAAGTCTACACTAGTTCAAGCCAGGCTGTTTCTGTTGAGCGCCGCCTTGTTTAGCGAGGTTGATGGAATACCCCCCTGGTGCTTATTAGGGAAATAATAATAACAAATAAAGGTCACATAACTGTATCCATTTGGTTTATTCAGCAGGCCAAACACCAATTTCACAAAACATCTTCTGACATACAGTAACTAGAGTGTGAATGATCAAAAATACTCAGAATTACAAAAGCGGGTGATGTTCTTGTCTGTCGGGTGGTGTGGACTACTTGGCAGGGGGTGACAATCATCACACCTGCAGATATATTCATTTTGTACCCCCTCAAGCCACGTGTAAAGAAACAAATACTGGTATTGTTCCAAGGCAAATGTTGTTAATAGTCTTTATTTTGAAAAGGAGAGGTGTTTTAATAGAAATACTGTATGGTAATGTGAAGACCAAAAAGTTTGCCGCTGCTGGCGCATCGGTGTCTTGTTTGCCCTGTAGATACTTACAGTATGTTCCCAATAGTGACCGGTGCTCTATACAGTACATTATCCCTCACTTATTACAGGATAGTGTTTATTGTTACACTATTGTCTCCTATTCACACAGTCTCTTGATTGTTCCCTATTTTTGTAAGTTTCTTTGGACAAAAACATCAGCTAAATGAATTTATGTAAACCTTTTTTTCTGAACACGGTCACTTGAAGGAGGAGATTATTTATGAAAACAAAATATTTTTAAAAGCCTTCTGAACTTTGTAAAGACCAACTAAAATATCTGGCAAGACCCATTTCTGATAGACAGACAGAAGACCATACATCCTGTAGTCCCATAGGCCTGCATAGGCAAGCCCATTTCATATGTGTAACATTATGTTGCATGCCCTTTATTAATGGCACATTTTATTACGTAGCTTATTAGACTTGTTTACATCTTAGATTCCTTTTCACCTGTGACATGATAGTCTCTGTATAGAATATCTCACTAATGTCTTTTCTATTTTGAGCAACAGAATAAAAGAGGAGGCATATTTTTTTGTGATGTTAAAGTGTATTGCAAAATGAGTTTGTGTTATGTAGCTGAATATCATTCTGTTATCATTCAACGTTGTAGGTTTGCTGAAGGAATGGGGAGTTGTCATTGGTCTCAGGTCTTCAGCCAGTGGTGCTGTAGCTGGAACTCCAGGGAGCTGCAGAGTTGGCTCTATGCTTCTGAAGGAAGCCAATCAAGGCCCTTCTCTTGCTCTCCAAAGCGGTCAGCATGAGAAACAGCAGGCTACGGCTGGGGTCATGTAGGGTCATCTCAGGGGACAGAACCGGCTTCTGGGGCTGGGCCACATTGTCCTCACAGAGAAGAAGAGACTTGAGCTGGTCCGCCAATGCGGAGGTCTGTGAAGCCAAGCCTACCTGCTCAGCGGCAAGCAGACAAGGAGGTTTCAGGTCGCTCATGGGGCAGGATGATTGCACAGTGGGTCTGTGGGAGGTTGAGCTGAACATTTCATCATTCAGCTTGCAACCATCTACAGAAGCTTTGGTCCATTCATGCCGCTTCAGCTGGGCCAAGAGGTGCCGACACCCCTTCTGAAAGTAAGGATGGGCAAACACCTGTAGGAAAAAAGGACGTGGGTGGCAGGTGAAAGAAAGAGTTAGTGAGCACTCATGCTCTTCAGACTTACTTTTATCCATGGTTTTATTTGTATTGATGAGAATTTTGCGTTAAAGTGGTGATACGTACTGTACCTTGACCTCTTTGGCAGTCACAACCAAGCTGGGACTTCCATGGTTTTCGAGGTTAAATTCAGGCCTGGTAAATCCATACAGGTAGAGCTGGTGATAGAAGCTCTTGATGCTCTTGCTGCCGAATAAATTTTTTTCAAGGATTTCAGCAATGAACATCATCTCATGGATAACCATAGCAGCTCCATCGGCGCTCCACCAGATGGACCGATAGGAGTCACTATTGGCAAGATTTCAAAACAAACAGGGCAATATGTCTGACTGACCACCCTTGTCGGTGTTCGGTTTTTGCACTATTTGAGTTGGTCTCACTTCATGGCCGATTTTCTTGTCGATGACAAGAGCACCCATGCCCTCTCTTTCCTCAAGATGTTTAGGTCAGCAGCTGCTGAAGATATGCCTTTGGCTGTCGGGCGACTGTAGGGCCGAAGTTTGTCTTTCTTTTGACTGGACATCTTCAAATTGATGGGTGACTGGTCATTGTGAAGATGTAAATAGGCCTAGGTTTGCCTGTGTTTTTTTGGGATTATTTGGACCTGCAACTCAAAGAATGTGAGTGTTTTCTGTTACTTTGTTAGGCTGTGTTGGAAGCTGTCTATAGTAGGCTACTTGCGCTTGTTGTCTTTATTAGGTGAGCAATAGCCTACATTTATTTGATTGTTATTTAGCCAAATAAATATTAAATTCAAAGTGATTCAATTCCTTTATTTATTTACACGGTGCTTACTAAGAGAGCATACAGATTTACCGATGTCATATGCCTATCCTGGCTGTCCTTTATACTGCTTTTGCGACATCCCATTATTTCGACATTGAGGTCTAATTAAATTCATGAACGCTTGTCTTTGCAAGCGTTAATCGTGTGTTAAAAGTATTTGTTTAATTGTTCAAGTTGGCTTTCTGAGAAACCATTAGGCTACGTGACTGTCATGTCTAAATAGCGGACCCTTTTAGTCGGGCTCGGATTCGGGCTCGGGCTCAGTAATTGCTTAATATGTCGGGCAGGGTCGGGTTAGGGCCTGATTGCCGGAAGTCCGGGCCGGGCCTGACATTTTAGGCCCGTGCAGGCCTCTAGTGCAGGGGTTTTCAAAGTGGGTGCCGCGGCACCCTGGGGTGCCGTGACGCATGCTCAGGGGTGCCGCGGAATTGTCTAAGGCTTGATAATTTAATGACATTTTAAAAAGCATAATATCCATTTCAAAATTAATTTTATTGCAAAAACGTATTTGCAGCACAAACAATAGGCTACAGTTTACTGTATCGTACTGTGCTGTAGGCTAGGCCTACTTATTGTTTGTTCGGTGACTTCGTTCGTTATTCCGTATGGCGGAGTGCAGGTATAGGCGCAATGGATACGTTTTTACAAAGAGAACGCCATGCACCTCCACAGAGACAGACCTCGGAATCTGACCAGATGAAATCAGCAAAGAGAAAAGTGAGGCAATAACGACTCCTACCTCCAGTATGGGTTCACTTGGGGTGGCGAGGTAACGTGTCCCACACCAGTATGCCTGGTCTGCAGGGAGACGTGGGCTAACGTTGGCTACGGCTATTGGGGAAGTTTGCGCTTCAAATACGAGTCTACTTATGCTAGTGGCCTTTGCCAGCTGCTCGCTAATGTCGATGAGGACAAATTTACAGATAACTTTTTATTTTGCAAAGAACTGACCAACCATGCTGCCGGAGATGAGATTCAGGGTGACAGATGAATACTTGAGGAACAATAATCTTAGCTGGGATATGTGCGTAAGTGTGTGCACTGCCACTGACGGGGCGGCCTCAATGACAGGTCGGGTCAAAGGCTTTGTAACGAAAGCTATGCAACAGAATCCTGCCATGGTAGCAACGCATTGCATGTTGCATCGGGAGGCTCTTACGGCAAAAACGATGCCTCCAGACCTGACGGATGTATTGAATCAAGTCGTAAAAATAGTTTATTACGCTAAATCACGTCCCCTTCAAACACGGTTATTCACTGCCCTCTGCAGTGAAATGGGTTAAGACTGCACACCGAGGTCAGGTGGTTATCAAGTTGTCTCTTCACATCCTGTTCACCATTTATTCAAAAGTTCAATTAAATGAGTTGAATGAAAGTAGTTCATTTGAATAAAACAAAAAAGGTGTTAACTTCACCTTATCTTAGTAATGCCTATAATAAAAGCAGTTTTGGCCTATCCAACATATCACAAGGTTAAAAAAAATGGCATGAAGTACAAATATGGCACAAAGGAGGTTGAGTAAAAAGTAAAAAAAAATAGGGGTGCCGTGGATGTTTAGGGGTGCCGTAAGCCAGAAAAGTTTGAGAACCACTGCTCTAGTGCCTATGAATAATGTTCTGTGTGGTGCGTTGCCATTGTAGGCTACTGTGTTACTGGGTATTATGCAAAGACGTGACTTCTGCCTTGCTTCGTTTTTACGCAGCGTCACCAACATGTTGACGTGCGCCAAATCCAAGTTGTTTTCCTTAAAGCATGGAGCATTTTTGGTGCAAGAAATCTCACCGGTAGTGTGCCTCTCCAGTCCAAGCAGATCCACGCGAAAACATTGGCCACTCGTAATGTAGCTATTGGAGCAAATAGGAGTGTTTAAAACTTTAACTTTGGTGGCATCAGTTCTGTTGCATGCGCTCACTCGCTCTTAAGTCCTGCAGCCACTGCACCTCAGCCAATTGCACGTAACGTTTAGAACGAGTTGAATATAAGTTCCATCTTAGCTTAGTTTCAACGTAAGTTACTAAGTTGGAGTAGCCTAGAAATCTAGACGCACCCTAGCGGCCAAAAATATTTTTGCCTAGCGGGATGGTCTAGGGTCGCACCGTTGAGGCCATGCCTGCGCTAGGCTCCAGGCCAGCCTAGCCAATCAGAAAGCTCTATCTGTGTACGGAGTCCTTGAGCCCGCAGTGTTTCCCACACATAGACAAATTTGTGGCGGTGCGCCACAGATTCAGCACCGGCCGCCTCATATTGCGTTTCGTTATTCTTTTATTTATTTGTTTATTTTGAAACGCTATTGAAAAACACGCAGCATTCGTAAAGCTGAATTTCCTTTCCCTGTGCTCCCTCTCTGTCACTCACGCGTTTGTTTCTCATTCACACACACACGCACACACACACAGCCCCTCCCCTCCGTGCACACCGCGGCTGTCTGTCTCCATGAAAACCAACGACATCACCCCTGGAAGCGTGGTCGGTGGTCGCACTGATGCACCTGACGCTGCTCGGGTAGAAGCATAAAGTTCTCCCGCAACTTTTGTAGACTATGCGTGCAACTTAATTACCAAACCAAATACCAAGTAGAAGTAAACTCATTCTCCTTGGCTCGCTCTCGTGCGCGCTCAATGGACACCCGCCCTCCACATGCACATTTAATCCAAATAAAACATTCACAATCGTGAATGCATTGACGCACAGAAGACGACTAGCTAAATTACTGTTATATTCGGTTAGCATCATTAGTAGGCTATGCTGCAGACATTTGATTAAAACTCTTGCATTCAAGTTGACTGACCAATACCAATGTTTTTCAACTCCAAGACTTAAAAGGGCCTGTCCCAAGGAGAAAAAGTATTAGCTTACCTTGAAACTTAAACACATGTGGGGAAACTGAACAGTCCAACCATATGATAAGCTTAGCCTGCTACTTTGTTTACAATATTTTGAGGCTTCAACCAGACAGCTGAATTTAAGAAGTGGAGTTGTAATATAAATAGTAGGCCTAGGCTATAATCTGCATAAAGTTTGCTGTTATGAATATCATAAATGTCAGTATAAATGTAAATAATTACATAATGTGTGTGTGTGTGTGTGTTTCAAATAAAGACACGCTTCACATCTTGGTAAAATAATAATTTACATTATATGAAAGGAGAGCGATAAAAAGGCGATGCAATGAAAAATAAAATATGGGGCTACCACCACACATTGCCATCTAATCTGTGGGAAACACTGGCCCGCCTTAGCTCACCTTCGGCTTCCGATATTGACGCGTTGGGTGAGACCGTGTTCAACAACAACCATAGAGAAAAACAAAAGATGGATGAGGCTAACGAAGCGCGTTCGTTTGAATCGGCTTTGGAGTAGACTTGGGCTTTTCTTTGAAGGTTGAGCAGAAAGAAGCACTCAAGTCATTAGTTTTAAAGAAGGATGTATAGGGAGGGAAAGTAATCTCATCGCCATCTAGTGGTTGCGTTCCTAGAGGCTAGCGGGATATGGGATTTTCTTTTAGAAAAAATATATCTCTGCCCATGATGGGAACTTAGTTAAATGCCTTCAATATGCTATGCATTTAGGTCAGCTCTTTTGCTTCTAGTGGTCATACTTTATTTTTTAGGATCAGTTTAATTGTTTTGAGTTTGTTTGTAATATGGTGATAACGAACTACAGTACTAGCTACAGTAGCATTTGACGTCACCAGTTTGGGCGCTTCATCTCCAACTGATCAAAACAGCAATTTGCTGAACTGGCTTTACATATTTTTGTAATAACAGAGCGATGTAAACCGTGTGGTAATTACCTTTATGTTGGGATAACTTGTGTTGTGCTCCTACTCACACAAGAGCTGGCAGTAAGTGTGATTGTCCACTAACTAACCAACTAGCTAACAGGCTAATAAACAAACCATGCTAGGCGAGTAACGTCGTGGAAGGGTGTCACGTCACTTGTAGTTGTAGTCCATTTATGAAATGAAACGAGCAATTACGTTTTTCTAAAATAAGGCGAAATAGGGTCTGATATTTTCACAGTTAGTAGATTATTACAGTATGAAGACTGAAAAATATTTTTGGTGGATAAGATCGCTGGTATAGCTGCGTAGTATTTATTTGAAAAGTCGGTCTATGGGACTTAACATTGGAGCTGCTCTTCGATAGGAACGCAACCGCTTGGGGCGCTGGTTTTCACTTTCCCTCCCTATTAGCCGTTTTGCCGACCGGCTACGATTGGTCACAAATGCTGGCCTATTACGTGCAGAGGCAGTTTGAAAGACAACTGTTCATCCCACCTACAGGCTTCAGCTCGGTGAATGGTCCGACCCCAGACTATACATTTCTGTGTAGTTTGGCTTGCTAGGCTAACGTTGGAATATAAGGTACTGACATTTTAACGGGTTTCACCACGCAAATACTTTTAATGTGAAACTTATACACATCCATCGCCTTGATGTCAGGTCCACTGTAAGTAATACTTTTAATGTGAAACTTATACACATCCATCGCCTTGATGTCAAGTCCACTGTAAGTAACATTGACTTGTGGACACGTTCATCCAATTTAAATGGTGGGGACTTTAACACTAGAAGCGCCGCGCCGTTCTGACCCACTTATACCTAGAAGCGCCGCGCCCCGGTCATTTGACCGCTTTGACGACCTACTAGAAGCGCCGTGCTGTTGTGAACTACTTAAAGCGCGGCGAGGCGGTCAAATGACCGCTGAGTCCTTAGACTGGGAGGCTTTTACTTACACATAATGATCGCTAGATGGCGCTTCGTGCACGAATAAAATCGTTTGGTCATAAATTCAGTTTGCACTAAGCCATGTGTCATTCGTGTCAGACCGTGTTGTTGATAATCTGTGGTTGTTTGTTTCATTATGACATACAGCACGTTTGAGTTATCTGTTCATGTATTTGTGTTGATTTGTGTTGTTTGAGGTAAAAACTTTGGAAGAGTTCTTGAACAAACCTTAAGCAAACTTGACTTTCAACTAAAATGCTCTAAAAGTGAATGTGGCTAGTTCTAATTCACTCCCCAAATTCACTTCTATTAATTTAATAGATAGCCGATATGTTCGCGCCGACGAAAATGATCGGACCTGGTCACCTGGAACAAAGAGCCTAACAGTCTGGTTTCAATTACACAGTAGCCAGGATTTCATGCCGCATTTTACAGGCTACCGTTAGCCTGGAAAACCAGCGCCAACTGCTGGACGGCAAAATGTTTTGCCTGCATTTGGGTCTGGCCTCGGACCATTGAACATTTTGAAAACACTGCCCTGAATCTGACAGATGGCAACTAAACCAATCACAACGCAGAGATGTGTTTTGAATCAACGCGGGCGGGGCAGAGGGCTCTGGGGCGGGGTTTTGAGGGAGCGTTGGCCTATAGGCACAGACACGGTTTGAAAGACAACGGGTTGTGCTCATCAACAATGTTCCGTTGTATCCATTCATCGAGGCCAGACTAAATTAGACATCCAATCCATTTAGGCTGGTTTATCAGGCTAGGCTACCGTGGCTACTTTCTAAAACAACTTTCATTCATTTAGGGAGAAGCATCGTATAGGGTCTAGCTACCTCGGAGGGAGGGAGATAGAGAGAGCTATGCTGAGCAGGCAGGCGTGAGAAGTAGCATAATTTAAAATAATGAGTGAATGATATTCTCAGTTTTGCGAATGTGTAGGCTATGTTTGCGATGTCTGCTGAAAAAAAGCTATAGGCCTATCGTTTCTACAATTTAACCCTTTGTGGACGGCCCATTGAAATATGGTTCGATTTCGAACCATGACGTGTTCGCCGTGTTTGAATCACGCATTTAACCTCACCGATGAAAAAAACTATGTAGATACGTTGTCAACAGCTAGCCAATCGCTGTCAAGTAGTTTAGTTCGTTTTGATAGCCTATTGGCTTAGTTTTATGTCATTTTACATCTTGTGATTGCCCCACCTCCGATACTTCCGCGTTCAGCTCATTCGCGGCTGTTCAATGAATAAACATGTCGGACCATACATATCGACAAGTCCATTTTTCAGCTGCTGAGGTGGCAGAAATGTGTTGTCAACACACAAATGATGACAATAGCAGTGAAGACAGTGAAATAGGTGGCTTATCTAGTGGAAAAGAGTACAAGTTGGACCGTGAACTGGATGAAGACTTTCGTGACTCTGACTCCGACGACGACTAGCTGCTACGGCGACAACAACGTGAGTAAACAATAAAGTTCTTGAAACTCAATATTGTATTTTACTACTACTTACACTACTTACAGCTTCATAAAACATTATATTTTCGTGTGGTAACACTCTGAGTAGACTGTGCCTTTTGTATGGTGTGTTTTTTGTCTGTCACAACTGAAAGAAATAGCGCCTCGTGTTTGTTTATTTTTGATCGCGCTTTATCTACTCGCGGGTAAATTATTCGCTCTTTGCCAACATTGTAGTGTTGCTAGCATATTCTATGGGCATGTCTGGATGAAGAGCTGAATATAGTATGGAAGGAATAAATAAATATCAGTGTTACTCATTCTGTTTAGTTCCAGACATGTCTATTTGTGCTCCCTATAAGAAAGTAATGGCATATAAGAAAGACATGCCTAGTAGGCCTAAGTAGCAACCTTCTCTGACTGAAAGTAGCCTTGACCTAGGTGTTGAACATTGAACTTGTTTTTTTTTTCTCTCAACTTCTAGACAGAAAGCCTAATGACATTTAGTAAGTAAGCAACCTTTCTGCTACAACCTTTTCTGACTGAATCTAGCTTTGACCTAGGTTGTAAACAACTTACTTTTTTTTCCATCTCAACTTCTAGAAAGAAAATAATGACATGTAGTCAATAGCAACTTTTCTGCTACAACCTTTTCTGACTGAAATTAGCCTTGACCTAGGTTGTGAACAACTTTTTTTTTATCTCAACTTTTAGAACTCAACATTCTCCTGGTTCTGCCACCGACTCAGAGGAGGATGACCCTGACCCTTGAACCTGAAAGGACCAGAAGGAATGCCAGAACGACCGTGCCCAGGGAGAGCTGCACATCCAGTGAATCAACCTGTTGTCCAGACATATAGCTATGATGATCCAGACATGCTCAACCAGTTGCCATCTGTCCGTCCTGTACGCCAGCCTGGTGTTCACCTAGATGTACAAGTAACACGAGGTACCATGACCAAAGCCATAGATTTTTAAAAACTTTTTTCTACAGATGCCCTCCTGCTACAAATGCACCTACACAAATGCTTATGCTTGGGAGGAAATCCTCAGAAAGCCCTATTATGGTGGTACAGATGGTACAAGGAAAGAAACCAGTCCAGATGAATTGGCACGACTGATGGCCCTTGTAATGTTTTGTGGTCTTGTCCCAGTCAGTTCTTTTTACAGATACTGGAGCCCCAAAACCATGTACCATGGCCTGTGGGCACGCAGCATAATGTCAAGAGACCGGTTCAAAGCATTGATGCCAATGCTCCATGTTGTAGATACTGGTGCTGAAGATGAGCGTGATAAACTGTGCAAAATCACTGGCCTGTTAGAGACTTTCAAGGTGACGTGTAGTAAAGCACTTTACCAACCATTCCAGCATGTTGCTGTGGATGAAAGAATCAAAACATAGTTTATGCTTCTATACAAAACCCTGGGGAATTTGTCACTGATCATATTCCTTACTGGTACGGGTACTGTTTATAGTGATTGACAAGAGATTATTGTTTATTGCACATGAAAGCAGGAGGCACTTTCCATTACCATTGATCTGACATTGAGTGTTCATTCACTATTGATTGTTTATTGGAAATGCACTTACCAATGAATTTACATTTATTGTTGACCATAAATAAGACATTTTTTTAGATTTTATTGATTGCCTGTTCATAACATGCTTTTTCATCCTAAATAAGAAGCACTTTTTTAGTTGATGGTTGACTTTTTGTCCATTGCTGCTTATGTTTATTGATTGTTATTTTTCGTGACTTGATAAGTGCACTTCTTTATTGAGTTACCACATCTAAAAAAAAAATGACTGAAGCAATATGATTTGTAATAATTTATGTTTGCAAATAAATCAACTAAATACAATCAAAATAGATGTTGGGTGTTGTGGTGGTTTCCAAAAAAAAGTTAGAATGTACTGTACATATTTGGGTTATTTAGGTGCAACTTTTCGTTGGTCACTAAAAGGTTAACATTATTATATGATCTGCCCTAAAGTATAGTGAAACATACCATATATAGCTCTGTCTCATGGATATATGGCCAAAATAACTTATTTTGACCATTCTGTCTGGATTTTGAGGTCAAATGTCAAATCGGGCAGTGAAGACATTCTACTCTGTAAAGATTCTAAAAATTTCTGCAAACGTACAGGACATAATGAATTGACCATAACTTTTGAGCAGAAAGTGATAAATTGATTCTGTTTTTTTCCTTGAGTAGGGGACAACATTGCTAGTCTGTCATGTACTCTAAGTTTTTCTCTATCTACAACAGAAATTAGAGAAAAATAAGATTTATGTTGAAAAACTGTAATTTTCTCCTTTTTTTCGGATTAATTTTGAGCATATTTATAAAAATAATTATGCTACGCTCACACATAATTACTTATGTTTTATATCATTTTAAAGTGCTCTTTCTTCTGATTACAATGGTGTGTATATTTTATCTCTGCCATGTAGTGTGGCCACACTGTAAGCTTTTTTGTGCCCCGAGGTCATCATTCTACTATTTTCTGCAAACGTACAGGACATAATGAATTGACCATAACTTTTGAGCAGAAAGTGATACATTGATTCTGTTTTTTTCCTTGAGTAGGGGACAACATTGCTAGTCTGTCATATACTCTAAGTTTTTCTCTATCTACAACAGAAATTAGAGAAAAATAAGATTTATGTTGAAAAACTGTATTTTTTTTTATTTTTTCTGATTAATTATGAGCATATTTCTAGACATAATTATGTTACCCTCACACATAGTTATTTATGTTTTATACCATTTTGAAGTGCTCTTTCTTCTGATTACAATGGTGTGTATATTTTATCTCTGCCATGTAGTATGGCCACACAGCAAGCTTTTTTGTGCCACGAGGTCATCAAGTGTGGAAAAAATGGAATGTTCGGGCAGTCAACAAAGGGTTCAGCATTGAGACACACATTTTCACATCTGTGAACAAACCGGGCTGTAGCTCACTGGTTAGAGCTTCGGCTTGACCACCCAGGGGTTGCTGGTTTGATTCCCATCCTATTCATGACGAGAGTCCTTTTGAACAAGGCATCAATAAAGTAGGCTATATTCTATTCTTTTCTATTCACACACGCACGCTGGCGAATTCGAACATTCTGAAACGCGCATATGCGATGAAACATTGCGCATTCTTCCACGAGTTAACAGCCAGCCTACAGCCTAGTAGGCCTACGCAGGGGATAGATGGGGTGGGGGTGGGGAGGCAGTTAATTGTCCTCAATGATGCCTCGGTGATGTTTGAAAGACAACGGGTTGTGCTCATCAACAATGTTCCGTTGTATCCATTCATCGAGGCCAGACTAAATTAGACATCCAATCCATTTAGGCTGGTTTATCAGGCTAGTATAGACCCCGAAGCCATTTGCTTTGAGAACGGCTGGCTGATGAAGTTGTTGGCTGGCTAGCTGGCTCAGCCAAAACCTTAATGCAGCCGCCACAGTTTTCATGACACACAATGTTATTGTATTGTTTTGGACAACGTTCTGCACGTTTCACTTCAATGTAGACTGCATGCGTTCATTGCGTTGTGCGTGCAGCAATCTCTGGAAAGGAAACGGTGGAAGTTGCAGCAGTAGCCTAATAGCCTATCACCTGTAAATCCATCTGTTCCAGAATATTTGGTTCATATCATCAATCTTTGGTTTTGGTGTTTGTGCAACCGGGCCCTGACGATTTAACAAAAGTCTGAGTAGCCCTACGTAGGAATTAGGAAAGTATGTAAGGTGAGATCAAAATCAGGCTACGTTGTTTGCTTCTTTCCCTCATGTCATTTTGTCGTCAACTCACTGTGAGTCCTGTGTATCGTAGCAACGAGCACAATACTGATGTGGTGTGTCCAGTGGGAAAATGTCATGCAGGCCTAGTTTCTAAGCCAGGGCTATTCAATTAGTTTGTAATAGGGGCCAGTTCATGACAGGTATCACAACTGAGGGGCCGGAGAAATATCGCTTGAAATATGAGTAATCACGTACAAATGTAGATAATAAACTACAACAGCACCAATATGTGTGTTCAAATGTTGCATTTTGTAAATGCATAATATCTTTTTTTGTGGTTATTTTGTTGTATTTGTGTTTTGGGAATATTTCTGCCACGGGCCCAGACTACCACAGTGGTAGGCCAGCATTGGGAAGGAGACACTGGATCTATATTGCTAATATGTTGCATTTTGTAAAAGCATAATATTGTTTTTTGGTGGTTATTTTGTTGTATTTGTGTTTTGGGAATATTTCTGCCACAGGCCCAGACTACCACAGTAGTAGACCAACATTGGGAAGGTGACACTGGATCTATATTGCTAATATGTTGCATTTTGTAAAAACATAACATCGTTTTTTGGTGGTTATTTTGCTGTATTTGTGTTTTGGGAATATTTCTACCACAGACCCAGACTACCACAGTAGGCATTGGGAAGGTGACACTGAGTCTACATTGCTAATATGGCTAATATGAAATCTGTGATAACATTAACAGCAATGGAAGCAGAGCTTTGCGAAGTAACTGATAGGTCCATACAATTTCCAATGGGTACAAACAGGTTTCAAAACAGTGTTCAAATGAATTTAATGTGCGTTATCGGTCGCATATTTAACTCTTATCAACATACTTGTACATTTAACGTCCCCACATTTAAATTGGACGAACGTGTTCACAAATCAATGTTACAGTACTTACAGTAGACTTGACATCTAGGCGATGGATGTGTAGGCTTATTAGTTTCACACTGAAACTATTTGCGTGGTGCAACCCGTTAAAATGTTACTAGCTCATATACTCCAACATAGTGGCAATTTACGTTGAAATTAAGCTAATATGTTTCACTCGTTCTAAACGTTACGTGCAATTGGCTGAGGTGCAATGGCTGCAAGACTTCAGAGCGAGTGAGAGCATGCAACAGAAATGATGCCACCAAAGTTACTCCTATTTGCTCCAATAGCTACATTACGAGTGGCGAATGTTTTCGCAAGGATCTGGTTGGAGAGGACTTGGAGAGCACTACCGGTGAAATTTCATGCACTAAAAATGCTTCATGCTTTGAGGGAAACAACTTGGATTTGGCGCACGTCAACATGTTGGTGACGCTGCGTAAAAGCGAAGCAAGACACAAGTTAGTAACGTCTTTGCATGATACACAGTAACACAGTAGGCTAGCCTACAACGGCAACGCACCGAACATTATTTTTAGGCGCTACTCGCAGTGTAGCCTATCGCTGTACCTCCATTATCGTGTTTTCCACCAGTTATTTACGCCTCTACCGAATATAAGGATTTGCTCATATAACATCATCAGCTAACACTTCAAGGGCCAGTACAAAGTATCTCGGGGGCCGGATCCGGCCCGCGGGCCGCTAATTGAAGAGCCCTGTTCTAAGCCATCGTTTATTTTTTCGCGTGTCACTATGATATAATTATTTTTAGATGCAAAAAGTATAACTGGCTTAGTCAAAGTTTGTCAGATGGCGGCTATTTGGCTCAGAAAATGATTGATAGGTTGTTATTAAAAACTATTAACAAAAAATAATTGTTCATCGACGTTGACAAACGGTCAGTAAATTCAATCGATATAAGAATCTGTATTTCGCTCCTGCCAAGATGTGAACCTGGGTCGACAGTGTTGCAGACTGGGGTGTTAATGCTGCGCCACTTGACATTGTACAAAGCCAATGTTAGAATAGGTCTTTGACTTGACGTAACTCAGTCAGTCCAGCAAATATGTAAGAAAATGCTTATGCATTAGTCTGAGCTTTAAAAGATAGCCTACAAATAGAAGATAAGATATACAACTATGAATGTACGTAGGCATACGCGCCCTACGTACATAAATAGGCTACGACGAAAATATGTTTTACACATGTAGGCCTGTCGCAACGTTTTCAAAACAAACTCGCATTTTACCACTGTAAATCGCCTCCATACACTATGCCATGTAAATGAAAAATAGTTATTAAAATAAAGCACATATATAATACATATTGCACATATAAACTATATGTTTTATGGTAAAATATTATTCTCATGCCCGGCTGAGAGGAAATCCTTGCGACATCTGCTGTGAGAAAAGAGAATAGCAGCCTGGACAAACATGGCCGAACGCGAGACAACATAGTGTTGTGTAACACTTGTTTACATTAAATGTGTAACTTATGGTCACACAACATATCAGATCTGGGCCATCAGAAGATCTAGGGTTCTTTTCAGGAGGGAGTAAACACAGACACACACTGTTCAATCAATTTTTAGATTTTAGTGAAAAGATAATTATATACACATGTACAAGAAAAGCTCAACAGGTAACATCAAATAAAGATATCAATCAAACCTTTGTTTCAATTCAATTTCACTTTGTAATTTGAGTTCACTTTATCACTAGGCTATTCGAATTCCTATTTATGTTCTATTTATTCCTAGTTGTATTCCTATTTAAAGAACTTATGTATTTATCTTTTAGTTATTATCTTATTTTGTAGTAAAGTAATTGACTCTTTTAAGCTAAATGATCTAATAAACTTCTACGTTTAAGTTCAAGTATTTCAAATTATTTAACCTTTAGTTCAAACATCAAACCGTATCACATTTAAATCCACATAGAAAATGTGTAGCATCAACAAAAAACATCAGTAGCTATAGGCTGCTACAATATCAAGTTCACACATTAACAAAGCAATCTCTCCGCATCAAGCATCAATCAAGTTATCAGTTCGTTAGGTTCGTTTTTCTCTATCAAAGTCTTTTCTCTCTCAATCCAGAAACTGAAAAGTGTTATCGTAGAATGTAGAAACTGAAAAGAGGAATGTTAACGTTACGCTTCCAGTCGGGTTAATCCTCGGTGTGGAGAATCCATCTTGTATCGTTGTTGGGTAGGCTCGCCATCTTGTTCTCGTTGTCGTTACACGTGTTGTCCATGTCCAATAAAGCATTCGGTTCAAAACAATCAAAGTCTGTATCTTCGAATCAAACTGCGACAGGAAATCTTCAAAAGAGTCTTTTCTGATAACTGACGTTATGAAAACTGATATTATTCAACAGAAATAGCGCAGGTTCAATGCTGCTAGTCAGTAATAACGCAGGCTATACTCAGGAGCTAGCATTCAAACAAGGGAAAAAAACATAAAGGCTGTAGCTTCAAACAGCACGTTTCTGCACAAACTCAAACTGTATTCAAAAGTATAAAACAAAGTCTTGACCTTAAACTGACTGTAACCGAGTAGTTTGGTCGTCTAAAGCTTCTTTTAAATGTTCTAACTGTATCGTATTCTCCGCGTCTCTTTTCTCTGTCTCCGTTCTCTTTCTTCCCTCGGATCTCTCTCTGACGATTACTTAGTTAAGTTTCGATTTCCTTCTTCCTGTCATTACACCCAGTAGAGGGCGCTCTAACATTATTTCTATTCAATAAAGCTATACTATTTTAAAGCTATAGTCTCCTGTCTTTTATTCACTACTTAATCAAACTTAATTTGCATTCTATATTTTCTGGTTTGACCATATCTCTCATTATCAATGAAACATAAGTAAATAAACTAAACAATGTTTTGATGTTTAATATTATTCACATTACTTTTAGGCTCTTATAGGTTAGTTTGTAAACCTGGGTTACACCCTCCCCCTCTGAATATGCAAGTCCCTTTGGATGCTAAGAGGCTGTGTTGTTATAGCACTAAGATACTCAGGGTTAGCTAAATCTGGGAGTGATTCTACAATCGCTGTACTTAGACCTTGGAAAAGGGATTTTACTATTGTCACTAGTGGGTTCCCAAATTCAGGGTAAGTCAGCTTTCTAGGGGGTTCTCTGTGTCTGGAAGACCTTCTTAGTGCAGGTTCTTCTTGTTCACAGGTCTGATCAGGTTCTGTATCTGTACTAGTCAACTGTTCTTGTGTCTCTTGAGTTTCACCCATCCTCTCTTCTGAGACTGAGGTAGGTTCTGGATTTCCGTCCTCAGGTAGGACATTCTGTCTGGGCATATCTTCAGGTGTTCTTTCCTCTACAGGTTTCACTTCGGAACTCACAGGTGACGTAGTCTCTCCAGGTAACTCTTCAGCGGTACAAGGTAAGTCACTCTCCACAGAAGAAGTGTTCACAGGTGAGTCACTCTCATTCCTCTGAGGTTCCTCTTCTCTGGTTTGACTGACCGTGTCTGGTTGAGTAGTACTGGAGTTAGGCTCCATATTTCTCTGATCAGTCTGTTCTGGACATGATTCTCTGCTTTTAGCAGGTTCAATCTCAAAGTGATTGGGTCTGAAGAAGTAAGGCACATCATCTTCGGAGTCAGATGACATTCCCTCTTCTTCCACTGAGTTTACATCTTTACAATGTCTTCTAGTTCTATGGACTCGGACAGGAACTGATTCAACTTGTTCATCTTCTTCAGGAGGAAGACTACAAGGCAGAAGCAGATCTCTATGCAGTGTTCGCATTGGTCCAGATTGGTTCTCAGGACACACTTTATAGACAGGAAGATCACCAGCCTGGCTAACTACCACATAGATGGTTTGCTCCCATTTATCAGCGAGTTTGTGTTTTCCACGCAAGCGCAGGTTCCTCACTAACACGCGGTCTCCTTCTCTCAACTGTGAAACAGTCACATGTCTGTCATATCTGGTCTTGTTCTGTCCTGCCATCTTCTTTGAATGTTCAGCTGCAATTCTAAAGCTTTCTTCAAGATTTGATTTCAGATTCTGTACATACTGTGAATGTGATGTATGTTCTCTGTCTCTCAAAGGCAATCCAAAAGCTAGGTCTACTGGCAGCCTGGGTTCACGGCCAAACATGAGTTCATATGGACTAAACCCAGTCGTGTCGTTCTTTGTACAGTTGTACGCGTGTACAAGGGGTTTCACAAATTCTCGCCAGCGACTTTTGCTTTTGTTTTCCAGGGTTCCCAGCATACTCAAGAGTGTTCTGTTGAACCTCTCCACCGGGTTCCCTCTGGGATGGTAAGGCGTTGTTCTAATTTTTTGAATTCCTGCAATCTCACACAGTTCTTTTATCAAACGGGACTCAAAGTCAGGGCCTTGGTCGCTGTGTAGACGTTCCGGATAGCCGTAATGAGAGATGAAGTGTTCCCACAGACTTTTCGCAACTGTCTTAGCCGTTTGATTGGGTGTAGGAATCGCTAAGGCATATTTGGTAAAGTGATCTGTTATCACTAATATGTCCTTAGTGTTACTCTGATCTGGTTCTACAGAGAGGAAATCCATGCATACAAGCTGTAAGGGTCTGGAGGTGGTGATATTCACAAGCGGAGCTGCTTTCTCAGGGAAGGCCTTCCTTCTTACACACCGTCCGCATGTCTTGACTTTGTGTTCTACATCGACAGCCATCTTGGGCCAATAGAATCGCCTCCTCACTAGATCCAGAGTACGCTCTATGCCCAAATGACCAAAGTCGTCATGTAAACTCTTCAATACATCACTTTGAAGCTGTTCTGGCAAAACAAGCTGGTAAGTGATCTGACCTCCTGTTGTTCGTTTTCTGTAAAGAACTTCATTTTGTAGAACTAAGCGATCCAGTTCCCTAAGCAGAAGAGGCAACTTTGGAATGGCTTCTCTCACTGAACGAGATGTTTTCTCTCCAGTCTTCATCTGTCTAATGACTTCTCTTATGCAGGGATCTTCTGTTTGCAACTCCTCAAGATCCATATTAGACAGGTGGGAAATTACAGGTAATCCTCCACACTGATCCTCATCCACAAAACTGTCTGGTATGGCATCTGTATTCATCGTCAGAGAGCCAACAAATGCAGTATCTACCCCTGAAGCAGGTGCAGACATCGGGATGAGGCGGCTATCACATATGGCTCTAACAACATCAGTGGTAACTTCCTCATCATCACACAGGTGACTTTCACTGAACTTCTGGATACGTTCACGCTCCTTCTGGGAGGTGAGGTCGTCAGAAAGCTCTCCGTGTGGTCGTCTTGACAACCCATCGGCGTCGTTATTCTGTTTCCCTGCTCTATACGTTAACTTAAAGTCATAGGTGGATAGAGAAGCCAGCCACCTGTAACTGGTTGCGTCTAGTCTAGCAGTGGACAGCACGTATGTTAGAGGGTTGCTATCTGTAACTGCTGTAAAAGAACCTCCATATAGATAATCGTGAAATTTCTCGGTTACTGCCCATTTAAGGGCTAAGAACTCGAGTTTATGGGCTGGGTATCTTGATTCGCTACGAGAAAGTCCCCTACTTGCATAGGCTACAACTCGCAGGCATCCATCTTGCTCTTGATAAAGGGCGGCCCCTAAACCAGTAGTGCTGGCATCTGTATGAATGGTATAAGGCAGCTGGGGGTTAGCAAATGCTAGGACTGGAGCAGATGTAAGGTCTCTTATTATAAGCTCAAATGCCTGTTGACATGCTATCGTCCACCTGCTACCAAATGCCTCTCTGGGGTTGTGGTATGGACCACTGTATTTCACCTTCATGCCTTTCCTGGTGGGTGGATATCCAGACGTTAACTCATTGAGGGGCTTAATTTTGCGGGAAAAATCCTTAATGAATCGTCTGTAATAGCCAATGAATCCAAGAAAAGACTTGAGTTCTTTCAAGTTTGTCGGTACTGGCCAAGTTTTGACAGCGGCTATCTTATCTGGGTCCGTTTTGACTCCTTCGTGAGATACTATATGACCTAGATATTTCACAGAGGTCTGTGCAAAGACACATTTCTCTGGCGCTAATTTCAGGCCATATTCCCTCAGCCTATTCAAGACTCTCAACAACCTCTCCTCATGCTCCTTTAAGGTTTTAGAGAAAACAATAATGTCATCTAAAAAGACGAGGACTTCTCTCAAATTCAGGCCCGCCATGCATTTCTCCATAATGCGTTGGAAAGTGCTCGGCGCATTTGTTACTCCTTGTGGCATTCTATTGAATTCATAGAATCCGAATGGGCACACAAAGGCAGTCTTCGGCTTGTCAGCCTCTTCAACCTCTATCTGGTAATAACCAGATTTAAGGTCAAGAACTGAAAACCATTTCGATCCAGTCAAAGCCATGAAAGTGTCTTCAAGATTCGGAAGAGCATAAGCATCCTTCACTGTTCTCAGATTCAATTTGCGATAGTCTATACACAATCTAATGTCTCCATTCTTTTTCCGTACCACGACAATTGGTGATGAGAAGGGAGATTCAGATTCTCTTATAACGCCGGTGTCTAACAACTCCTGAAGATGCTTTTGAACACCTTCTCTATCTTCAGGGTGTATAGGTCGACATCGGTGTTTGAATGGGGTCTCATCAGTCAAGTTAATTCTGTGCTTTACTTTATCAGTGCATCCAAAGTCTATGCGGTGTTGGGAAAACACATCACGCATGTTCTGCAATTTCTGTGTCAGTCTTTCCTTCCATTCAGGACTAATGGGGGAATCAATGAAGTTGAATTCTGGACTTGCAGCCTTGTCACTAGCATCACTGGAGGCGGCAAGAGGCGTTTCTTTTGGAAGCACAGACTGCACTGCATTCAATTGGGCTATTATGCATCTTGGGGGAATGGCAACATCATGATGGGCTGTATTGGTTACCACAACAGGTAAGTAAGAACGCTGTTTGCTTCCAATAGTGACCATGCATGTCTTCACAATCAGTCCTCCAGGCAAAGGAGATGTTGGATGTTCAAGAATAGCCCATTTGTCAGTGTGCAGCTCTTTCACTGTGACATATGCACATAAGACCAGACTCTGTCCAGCTGGAATTACTTTGGGGTCTTTTCCAGGTAGTCTTGCGAGACCAATGTTTCCTTCAGTAAACTGATGCTGACGTATCTGCAAGATTTTCAATACATCTCTGTAGCCTAACTTGGGGGGAATATGCTGGACATTTTGCATTTTAGAATAGTCTTTGTACAGCACATCTAATGTGTTCATGCCAACTAATATATTGCACTGCGAGGGAAAATCTGGAATAACCAATGCTAGAGTTGGCACTTCCATATCTACACCTACAAAGTCTTTTGGGAATGTAATGGTGACTTCCACATATCCCAGATACGGGACAGCTTGACCATTAGCTCCCTCAACGTTCAATAAATTGTCCAAAGAATGGATGGGCTGCTTTGACAAATGTTGGTCGTAGTAGGATTTAGGTATAGTGGTGACCTGTGATCCTGTATCTAATAAGCAAATGCATTTCTTCCCAGCTATTCTTATCTGGGTGGTACACTTGGTGCCAACCAATCCCTTGGGTAAGTTTGTTGTGTGCGATCTGTGTCTTGTTTGGTCATGCAGCATCAGATTTTGACAGGTGGGACGTTCTTTCTGAAACCCAGTCCCTGTTCGTCCCGCAACAGGAACCTCTTCTAGTTTAAAGAGTCACCACCATCATGTGACTCCCACTCCTTCTGTCTTCTCTGTAATTGTCTTTTCTTTTCAGCCACCAATGTAGGATTAGGTTCATTACTGCAGGATTTGGCTATATGTCCATCTTCGCCGCATTTAAAGCAGTACCACGGTCTAGGCTGGACAGTCTGTTGCTTATTTGTAGCTTTAGGTTTATGTTTAGGTTCTGCTTCAGCTTTTGAGTTCAGATTATCTTTTTGTGGCTTGACTCCACTGGTCTTTGCTTTGAATTTCTGCTTTTTATCAGCTAGGGTGGCAAGCTGACTTTGGAGCTCTGCAACTTGCTGGGTCAACTGAACAACTGAGCTAAGCTGGGTAACCTCTTCTTGCTGGCAAGAGCAGGATATCTGGGAATTTATTGTAGCATGTTGCTTGCTAGCACCTAGGTGCTGTTTCATTCGTGTGACTTTGGAGTCGTTTTTGTTCTCTTTAGTACGCAACAGTGTCAGCAGTTCTGTGAATGGTGGTGGGTCTTGTTTTTTCTGTTCTAACTGCAGTTCTGTGATAAGTGCATCATTCCAGCATCCCCTGCAGAATTGTCTTAAGAGATGCTTATTCACATCAGCAGGTGGCACTCCACCACGCTTCACAGTGAGAGTCAAGGCAACTTGAAGTCGCTGTAGGTACACTGACGGCTTTTCACCAGTGTTCTGGAAAGTCCCCATGAACTTTGCAAATAACTCATCGCCATCCTCCATGGTGGAGAAGGCTGAATCCAGTAATTTTACATAATCTCCTGGTGGAGATCCTGAACTAACTGATTTGATAATATCAGAAGCTGGTGGGTATATACTGTCACATATTTTCCGTACTCTTTGAAGATCAGACACAGCTGGGTCTTGTAAGAGCAGTTCTACGCTGGCACGCCAGGTGTCATAATCAACTTCACTAGATGGACGAGGTGTCCTTCCAGAGAAGGTTCGAAGTCTGAGTGGTAGATGACCATGAACCATTGAGTCATTGTTGCGTACAATGTGCTCTACTACTACTCTCTGAATGTCTGGGGGATTCAGGTCACTGTTAGAGAGCGATGGAGTTACTGAGGCTCTCCCTATTGGCATTGTGTGCACTGAACGGTCATGCACAGCATTGTGAGGTGTCTGTGGCTTTACTGGGGCAATGGCACCAGCATCGGAGGAAGTGTTGACTGCGACATTGTCAGGTGGGACTTTAGCCGTTTCAACCATGACTGGCTCATGACTCTCTGTCTCTCTCTCGGTTTCAACGGTTTCAATAAGGTCTGTTAACAACTCTTTCAGGACTTTTTCATAGCCTTTTCCACTACTCTTTGCTATGGCTCTTAGTTCATCCAGGTAAGTTTGAGTTATATCTTTACCAGCCATCTGTGTATAGACATTGGCCAAACCTACAACACTGTAGGTCACGTTGGAGTCACTGCTGGATTGATGGGTTCGAGGTAAGAGGGGCTGAAGGCTTTGTACAGCACTCCCAGAATTATATTCAACTATTAGGGATTTCCCTGACGCTGATCTACTGTCTGTAAGCGGAATAAGCCTAGTAATTGACCCATACTGCTTTAGAAAGTCAATTATTTCTTCGTCTTTATCACTTTCTGTTATGCCTCTGATTAGAACAGCATTAGGTACTTTAACTCCCTTATCCTGGATAACTTCCATTTTTCAGTTCTAAGTTTTCACTAAATCAATTTAAGTCAAGTGAATCTATTTCTTTTAGTGCTTTAAAGTCTGTGTTTTTTACTATACTCCTCCTGGCTGCTCGCTCGCCAAGCTGTAACACTTGTTTACATTAAATGTGTAACTTATGGTCACACAACATATCAGATCTGGGCCATCAGAAGATCTAGGGTTCTTTTCAGGAGGGAGTAAACACAGACACACACTGTTCAATCAATTTTTAGATTTTAGTGAAAAGATAATTATATACACATGTACAAGAAAAGCTCAACAGGTAACATCAAATAAAGATATCAATCAAACCTTTGTTTCAATTCAATTTCACTTTGTAATTTGAGTTCACTTTATCACTAGGCTATTCGAATTCCTATTTATGTTCTATTTATTCCTAGTTGTATTCCTATTTAAAGAACTTATGTATTTATCTTTTAGTTATTATCTTATTTTGTAGTAAAGTAATTGACTCTTTTAAGCTAAATGATCTAATAAACTTCTACGTTTAAGTTCAAGTATTTCAAATTATTTAACCTTTAGTTCAAACATCAAACCGTATCACATTTAAATCCACATAGAAAATGTGTAGCATCAACAAAAAACATCAGTAGCTATAGGCTGCTACAATATCAAGTTCACACATTAACAAAGCAATCTCTGCATCAAGCATCAATCAAGTTATCAGTTCGTTAGGTTCGTTTTTCTCTATCAAAGTCTTTTCTCTCTCAATCCAGAAACTGAAAAGTGTTATCGTAGAATGTAGAAACTGAAAAGAGGAATGTTAACGTTACGCTTCCAGTCGGGTTAATCCTCGGTGTGGAGAATCCATCTTGTATCGTTGTTGGGTAGGCTCGCCATCTTGTTCTCGTTGTCGTTACACGTGTTGTCCATGTCCAATAAAGCATTCGGTTCAAAACAATCAAAGTCTGTATCTTCGAATCAAACTGCGACAGGAAATCTTCAAAAGAGTCTTTTCTGATAACTGACGTTATGAAAACTGATATTATTCAACAGAAATAGCGCAGGTTCAATGCTGCTAGTCAGTAATAACGCAGGCTATACTCAGGAGCTAGCATTCAAACAAGGGAAAAAAACATAAAGGCTGTAGCTTCAAACAGCACGTTTCTGCACAAACTCAAACTGTATTCAAAAGTATAAAACAAAGTCTTGACCTTAAACTGACTGTAACCGAGTAGTTTGGTCGTCTAAAGCTTCTTTTAAATGTTCTAACTGTATCGTATTCTCCGCGTCTCTTTTCTCTGTCTCCGTTCTCTTTCTTCCCTCGGATCTCTCTCTGACGATTACTTAGTTAAGTTTCGATTTCCTTCTTCCTGTCATTACACCCAGTAGAGGGCGCTCTAACATTATTTCTATTCAATAAAGCTATACTATTTTAAAGCTATAGTCTCCTGTCTTTTATTCACTACTTAATCAAACTTAATTTGCATTCTATATTTTCTGGTTTGACCATATCTCTCATTATCAATGAAACATAAGTAAATAAACTAAACAATGTTTTGATGTTTAATATTATTCACATTACTTTTAGGCTCTTATAGGTTAGTTTGTAAACCTGGGTTACAGTTGTCACATAAGTGAGCGCAAAATAGCTCTAAACTAGTTGTACCGGTATGCTTTTGATCATGTAAAAATTCTGGGTGACAAAACACGCGTATTTAGGAAAAGTCGTGAACGTAGGGTCCTGAAATTTAATTGAGTGAAAAGATTTTTTTTTTTGTAATCACTGCGGTCAAATGACCGCAGCCCGGCAGTTCTAGGTATATCTAGGTCAAACCTACACGGCGCTTCTAGTAATACGCGTCAGCGGTCAAATGACCGGCGCTTGGCGCTTCTAGTGTTAAATGTACAAGTATGTACATTTAAACGTTATCAGACGTTTATCAGATGACACTGTGATTTCTGGCAGTCTGATTTGAATGTGGTTCTGCTGCTTCTTAGCCTGCTGCCTGCCAGCACAGCAGGTTAAAGCCAGAACAATTCAGAGACGCGTAAAAAAATATGGACTGTTGGAACTGAAAAGAGAATTGGAGGCTTTGGGACTTCACATCGATGATGTGTATGACACTAAAAAGAAAACCAGTAAAACCAAAAAGGAACTACAAAAGCTCCTAATAAAGGAGCTTAAGAAGGTCGAACACGCCCAAACTGGACTGGACAACCGGGGATATGAAGATTTTTATGAGGAGATCCCTGAACATGTCCTGAATGATTCGGAGGCCTTGAGACTCAACACTGGTTGAGCTCCGCTTTTAACGCTCTGTTATTGGCGGGGTACAGAGAAATTACTGACTCAAGACACCTAGCAGCTTGTAAATGCTCTTCAGTAAAGCTGTGTAGATTAGCTAGTGCTTTTCAGTATCTTTCGCATGCCATCTCTGACTGGAATGTTGTGAGAATTCTGCCAACAATGGAGGATTCTACGATGTATTGGAAATAAAACTCTTCTTTGAATGAATAGGCAGTTGCTCCTGGCTGATATATAGAGAGAGTTAACCAAGCGCTTGCTCCCAGATATTTGACGATTTTACACACTTATTTATTAATTATTGTTTAACTTTATTGATTGTCATAATATTCAACCGATTTACTTAATTTTTTATAGTTTGTTAGTAATTTTTGATTGAGTTTATCTTAACCATAACAGTTTTTAAGAGGTGAGTAAAATTAGCCAACTTTTAGCAGTTAGAATTGAAGTTTCCAGGTTGCCATGGAGATCCCGAGGACGTACAGCTGTGTAAGGGAGGTGGAGCCAAGGGGGCAGGCATATTCCCGGAAGTAGAAACACGAAATGAGCTGGTGATCAACGCTCTGCTAACTCCCTTGGACGGCCATAGATTTCAGATTTTTTTGCGATCCCATAACTTCATGTAACAAGTGCCCTTTGTCTCCCTTATAGCTTCTGTGTATTCTATATAGGGTATCGAAGGTAAAATTAATTCACTTCTTCCCCGTATATTACGTTGGTTGAATTCCCGTAAAGAAGTACTTTAGCATGTCAGTTGTAGGGAAGCTAACGTTCGAGGGGAGATTCCCCGTAATGTTTGGATAAGAAGCTGTGACCCTGCACGAAAACCATGACGGAAAGTCATTCGCAAGATCAGTGAAAATGCGTGTAGCCTACGGTAGCCTACTGTTTGATAGGGTAAAGCATTACCTAGAGGCAAGTAAACATAATAGTAATATTATAAACCAACGTTAACAATTTCAGAGGTTTTCGATCTATCAGACGAGTTACAGCAGGCTAACGTCACAAAGTGAGTACGAGTCTGCGCAGTACGACGGAAAGCAAACGGAATTTTGTTTCAGCCCCCTTCCATTGAGAACAACGGAGTCTGTTTGTCCATTTCTTTTAGGTCTATGGGTGGAGCACAGACAGATGAGCTGGGCCAAGCAGGGGGTCAGGATTTGACTGATTAGCTTCGCCGATTAAGGCACTTCCTCGTCGCCATTTTCCAGTAATACATCATGTCCGGTGCCGTTTCTCCTCATGCTGATCAGATGCTGATTGGTGGCTGTTCCACTCTCAGCTCATGCACGAGCTTAGTGTGGGCACGAGCTCTCCTTCTGTACCTTACGTCAATCAGTAACCTGCCACTTAATTGGCTAAGCAAAACGGCACCGGAAACAAGCCCCTTGAAACGCCATGTTTAAGCCTTAAAAAATCGTTCAATTTTGCCATTTTTCACTAGCCTAGCATTCCCATTGAAATGAATGGGGGCTTGTTCACTTTCTCCAGTTCTTAAGCTGCATTCACATACGTCGCTACTCGCCCATCTCTGAGCGAGAACTGTCAATGTAAAGTGAATGTGCCTAGCTGAATGTTCTAGCTGAATGTGGCCAGGACAGGCGATGCGAGGACTAGCGATGCGATGTGGGCGGGTACGGAGTTAAAATAATTTTAACTTCCAGCGATGCGAGTGCAGCGAGTACCAAATCAGAATGTAGAATAGAGATGATTGACAGTTAACGGACAAGTTTGCAGTGAAGTAAACTAGCAGGGAGCCATGGTAACCGACGCCGACAGCAGTTATCTTTTTTCTGCCAGCGAGTAGAATTTTGGCGAGGAGCGATGGGCGAGTAGCGACATATGTGAATGCCCCTTTATAATACCTCCATGGGGTCAAGCAAGTGGACCTCGCTTACCTAGCCTGGCACGCCCTCCCAGTGACGTAGCATAACACCTTACGCTGGGTTTCCACAGGGCATGTCACCACGCGAAATACGCCTGTTAAAATTTCGCCCGAGGGGGGTGGTCGCACACCTAGCGTTTCGGTTGAGTGACAGGCAGGATACTCGTTGAAAACGGTGGTCAACAGTTAGCTCAACAGGTTAGCTTAGTGGTTAGTTAGCAAGACAGTCTAGTGCTTCAGATTATATCCAGTGGTTTATCTAGCCCAAGTATGTTCAAGTGGCATACACACAACAATCCGTTTTAATGTTTTTATGTTGACAACAAGTCATGTTGTACAGAAACACGATAGTAGTTCATTTCAGTGGGCTAGCGATTTAGCTGCTATGTGTTTTCAATAGGTTATAATGGGTCAACTAGCTAACAAGCTAACGCTACCGTTAGAGAGCTTACGTTAACCTACAATGATCTGTGTGTCCTGAACACATTTATGTCGCACATAAACAATAAACCGTATCAAAATAAACCATTAGAAAAGTGGTCAAGAAACCTTAATTCACATTTAATATTTCCAGTTACGACCCCCGGGCTGCCGCCATTGTTTTCTGATTTTTTTGTAACTCCCGCCTCTGTGTACAACGCAGGCTTCTGATTTGCTCTGAGCGGTTCAAATTTGCATAAAGTTGGGAGATCGGCAACTTTGATTCGCCCCATGAGGCGAATTCGCTTCATTTCGCCCTACCGGAGCGAATTTCGCTTCCCTATTCATTTTCAATGGGCGCGAGGCGAAATTTAACTTGTGTGGAAACCCACCGTTAGGCGTCGCAGTCGCTGGTCTGGTTTTGCTTTTGGATTTCCCATCGCAGAACGGAAATCAAATGACGGCGATGTACACTGTTGGGTGGTAGCATCTCTCACTTGGATGTCTCATAAGGGCCGTTCACACCCAGAATGATATATTAATGATAATTCTCATGAAATATCATCAAAAAAATGACCTCCAAAACCTCCAATTTCAAGGTGAGTACTCCTATCAAATGCAAATAAAATGTACTTAAATACAGTCCAAATGAGAGATGCTAGCACCATGGATGAGTTTCCTCTCTCACGCTGAGAACAAAATCTCCACTTCACAACCCAGGTTGCAAAAATTGTGCGGGCCAAACGCGGCCCGATTAAAACGAAAACACTTGGCCAATCCTTGGCATGAATCTAGGACCGATTGCTCTCCGAGCGCTCAGCTGTAACGCAGCCCAATTAAGGCGAAAACACTCGGCCAATCCTCGGCATGAATCTAGGTCCGATTGCTCTCCGAGCACTGCACTCGGCTGTAATGTGGCCCTATTGCGGAACCACGACGTAATCTACAAACTTTTCAGTCTTATACCTAACCATGTTTAGAAGGTTTTACAGAGGGGTTTGTTAATATATTATTCTTAGCCTGATTTATGACATTTTATTCCAAAAAAACATGGCAATTTTTTTTTTTTTAAAGGCTGGTAGTATTTTCTGATCTACTGAATAACTGAACGAGATATCTATAATTCCCTCTGTAAAATACTTTTCATAAATGTCAACAAAATGAAAAGAAAAAACAATTAAACTGACTTTATCCAACGTTTAGATTTATCTGTTTAAGTTAATAAAATCAGCACATGTTTAATTACATCATACCTAATTTGCATATTCAAACATTACATTTCAGAAAACTTAACACAATTATTTTTCATATTGATCTAAGTAATCAACTGGTGAAGTTTCATAGTGATATCTGCTTGTGAATTCACCTGTAGGGAAAGTGAAAACCAGCGCCCCAAACTGTTGCGTTTCTATCGAAGACCAGCTCCAATGTTAAGTCCCATAGACTTTTCAATTAAATACTACGCAAATATACCAACGATCTTATTCACCAAAAATATTTTTCAGTCTGCATACTGTAATAATCTACTAACTGTGAAAATATCAGACCCTATTTCGCCTTATTTAAAAAAAAAATTTAAAATAAAAAAAACGTAATTGCTCTTTTCATTTAAAGAGGAACTATGCAGGATTGGCGATTTCATCTCTGGTTTCGGTTTCGTTCGTTTTATGCTTGCATTTTCTCTGCAGAGCTTCCCCGACAGCTTTAGCGTGTATATTTATACATGTAGGCTATATTTAAATATATAAATTGCAAGCGTGGTTCTTCGTCTCAGACTTCCAGATGTAAACAAAGAGCGATCGTCTCCTGCAGAAAGTTGCATAGGGTCTCTTTAATAAACAGACTACAACTACAAGTGACGTGACTTTACCCCTCCACATTACTAACCTAGCATGGTTTGTTTAATAGCCTGTTAGGTAGTTAGTTAAGTTTGACCATCACACTTACTGCTAGCTCTTGTGTGAGTAGGAGCAAAACACAAGTTATCACACCATAAAGGTAATCACCACGCAGCTTACATCCTCTCTGTTATTACAAAAAATATGTAAAGCCAGTTTAGCAAATTGCCATTTTGACAAGTTGGAGATGAGAGCAGTGAGGTCCGCTTTCACACCAGTAAACGAACCAAAATTGGCCTGATTGATTTTTCCTCAATGTTTATCTTTCGGTAGAAATCAGCGCCAATTTTGACTCACTATTTTGACCTACAGTCTATGGTTTGGACCCCAGTTCGCGTTCTCACCAGAGGGACCGCACCAGAGGTCGACTTTTGGTGCGGAGTCAAGCGGACCGAGACCTCCTCTTTGGTGCGCACCCGAGTGCAATTAATGCTTTCACACCAACGAAAACGAACCGAACTAAGAGGTTTTGGTACGAATGGACCGTTTGGTGCGCACCAAACGGTGTTGGTGTGAAAACACCCTAAGTTCCCATCGTGGGCAGAGATATATTTTTTCTAAAAGAAAATCCCATCCACTCCCGCTAGCCTCTAGGAACGCAACCAGTAAGGGGCGATGAGATTACTTTCCCTCCCTATATCCGTATTATATTCAACACATTGGACAAGAAAGGCTTAATATACAAAATTCCCCAAAGGATATCACCGGGTACCCTCATAAATCTTAAAGAGGTACCCCTAGTCTACTAGATTCTGCGAGAGAAAAAAAAAAAAAAACTTTAACCGACATGGGTCTGACCCCATGACTGCCTGACTATTACCCTACAGTCACACACGCTACAAGAGACAGCGACAACTGCACCAACTTGCCGTTGAGTGGGGAGGTGATTGACGGCTAACGATTGCTACGTGCTAGGTGGCTGACCGATAGCTCGTACATACCTTCAGATATATTTTTTGGTTACAAAACCTGGCTTTTTGGATTTTAAAGTTCATATTCCTCACTAGAAGTAGCAAAATATAAGGCAACAAACCCTGAACTTACTTGTTAGTACAGAAATACTGCCTTCGATTAGTTAGCTCCGCCATCTTGGATAAAAATTTCAACTTTACTTTCAAACAAGGAACGTCACGCTGCCTTCACTCCGATTGGCAGTCGCTTTGTCGCTTCGCTCAACATTTGCATAAAATAGCCTGCTTGTCTATTTTAGCCCCGCCTTGCTCGCGACAGCGGCAAGCTTGTCGCTTGTCTCTGGCAAAAGTCTACTCCCATTGAAAGTGAACGGCAGCCTGTCGTTTTGTCGCCGTCTCTTGTAGCGTGTGTGACTGCAGGGTTAGAGGGAGCTAGAGAATTCGGGATTTTTCCTAAACAGCCTATTTAATGTTCTACCTCCAGAATCCCATGACAGTTCAAGCTAATATGACTAAAAAAAAAATGCTGTCGACGGCAGCTTTAAGATTTAAGTTCAGTTTGCAAAAATGTTGTTGAAATATGACTGAACATCACCTTAACCAAATTCAACTGCTAGAATGGAGAATATATAAACTTACAGAGACAGGTAGATACAATATAAAAAGGAGAGAGAAAAATGAACAGTGAACTGCAGACCTGCCAACTTTGAAAGAATTTTATGAGTACTGCCAACAGTTTTTTTTTTATTTTTTTTTAGTACTTTTGTCCCAGAATGGAACATGCCAGTCAAAGGAACCGTATGTAGGATTTTGGCCAAAACGAGAACTGCGATTACTTTCTTCATTTTTACGCAGTGTCTGTCACCAACATGTTTCTAGCAGGCGAGAAGCTAATGGTCTAATCCAATTCAATGATCTATGCTAGGCTGAAGTTAAAAGTTGTATCGCCAGACTCAAAGAATGGCTGGAAGAACGGGAAAAAGGTAAATATCGATTGTTTTGCTCGAGGGGAGGTGGAAAGTGAGCTTAAATGGCAGAATATCAAGGGATATTCCGCCATTTTTAGAAATAAGCTCATTCTTGGTCTTATTGCACTTTCTAACTTGAGAAGAAACACGTTTTAAATGGGAAAATTACCGGAAATCACCAACATGTTGCTAGCAGGCGAGAAGCTAATGGTCTAATCCAATTGAATGATCTATGTGTTACATGCTGCCACTCAGACATGCCACCACTACGACATGCTTCCATTTAGACATGCCTCTATTTCGACATGCTGCTATTTAGACATGCTGCCAATCCGACACATTTTAGTACCCCCATTCCGACAGTTTACAAATCCTATTTTTTTTCAAGTCAATTTAACGAACCCTATGAGACCGACGGACGCAAAGTGCGTCAAAAAACACACCCATTCTTCTCTGTTACATTGCTCCGCGATTATTAGTCACAACGAGATGAGACCTATATTGCATGAAAGAGCAGAATCGGGGCTTTCCAACGACACTAGACACGTGTCTGTACGATCAAGTATGAAAATAGAATAAAATCATGAATTTTAATCAGAGTATATCATATTTACAGTCTATATTGCTCTGCGTTCACCCACGCAGCCACGGCTCTCGCTTGAATTACTCCGGGACCAGGCATCGCAGAGACATGACACGCATATCAAATGAAAGAGGAGAAACAGAGCTTTCCATTGATACCAAACACATCGATCCTTTTGTGTTATAAAAACAGACGAAGTGACAAACAAATAAGAATGTCATATACAGTAGGCTATAGCTTCAGCTACCGCTACTTTCGTTTGCTTTACTCGTGAAACTGTGGTCAAAAAGATATGGCTTGCATGTCAGATAAAAGAGGAGAGCTAGAGCTATCCACAGATACCAAATACAACCTTCTAGGCCATAAAACAGACGAAGTGACAGCAAAATAATGACTTAATTTAGCTCCACTTAGTCCGCGAATAATGAGAACTTGTCATGTACAGAACTCCTTTCACCTCTGAGTCGCGCACGCAACAGACACATAACCATATCAAGAAGTCTTCACAATGACATTTTAAATGTGAATCTTTATTATTTTACACAATTGGATATAGTTATGACATTAATAGCCTATTAATGACCTCATGTCGGAATGGCACGTTGTTTGAAAAAAAAGTTAAATACCGCCACTGCGACCATGAAAAAAACAAATGTCGGAGTGGTGGGACTTTTTCCCATAAAGAGACATGCCTCCACTACGACAATTGGACGTCCATGTCGGAGTGCTGGTATGTCGGAATGAACGGCGGATACCTGATCTATGCTAGGCTGAAGCTAAAAGTTGTATCGCCAGACTCACAGAATGGCTGGATGAACGGGAAGCTAAATATCAATTGTTTTGCTCAAGGGGAGGTGGAAAATGAGCTTATTTCCAAAAATGGCGGAATATCCCTTTAATATCACTGCAATAACCGTGAACCTAACCTAATTTCTGGCAACATTTCTAATAATTTTTGAAGTACCTCTCAAATTAATGCAATGTATCTTATGCTGCGTTCCAGACCTCATCCAAACGAGTGGGAGGTGGGACGTACTCTACCTGAGGCTATGTACACACGTAGCCGGGTATTTTTAAAACCGAATATTTCCCCCCGTCCGTTTATAAAATAATTTTATCCACATTACGTTTTGGGGAAGAAAAACCTTCCACACATAACCGAACATCTGCGGTTTCAAGGCACTCAGATCCATGCTTCTGCAGTTTAGAGAGGTCGCACGTTTGACATCAGAGCAGATTTGTTGTGGTTTTGGCGCATAGTCTGACGTTCGAAACCGCAGATCTCCGGTTCTCTCTGGCTACACGTCAATTTATAAACGGAGAATTCGCAGATCTCCACTTGGCCCGGAGGTTTTTTTAAACATTCGGTTATATGCGTTGTCATGTGGATGACAGGTCCAAACGTAGACAAATACCTTCGGTTAAGCAGATACCCGGCTACGTGTGTACGGGGCCTGAAACGTCCTACCTCCCACTTCAAACGTTCCAAGTATTATGGAGTGGGAGGTTTAGAAAACATGGGCGACTGCCATAACGTTAGCATATTAGGCTAGCCTAACTGTATAACGTTATTGTTACTTTCACAATACGTTGAATTCTTTGTTGACACAGTTTGTCAAAATATGAAGAGCAAGTTAATTACTGTGTCTAAAACAACCCTACCCTAAAGTTTATAGCATATTCCTTGACGTTACCTCTCATGGAGCGTGTCTCCATGAGCGCCGCCATAATCCTCTGATTTAATTTTATTGATGTCGGGGCAGGTCGAGCTCCTACTAGTTCGCGAGTAGGAGGTCCCACTTCGACAGGCGTTCCAGTGCACCTTTCGTAGTTGGAGGTAGGATAAATCCCACGTCCCACTAGTTAAAAATGCTGTCTGGAATGTACCATCACCACCCTACAGGTTAGCCTACTTCAACAATGATTGTTGGCACGACAGACTACCTGTGCCTCCATCTCTGCCTCTGCAGACCTTGGAAATAGGACAGCTACCAGATCTGGACGTTCTTTAGGAGCCCTGTGTCTTTAAGCCCTGTCCTAAACTGAGTCACGTCGTACAATTACCATCAGGAAGGAAATAACACATTTCTGCCATCACAGAAAATCAGTATTTACTACACATAGAAATAAAATCGAATAATCTATTTGGTAATTTAATTAGTCATGATTGTACACCATGATGGAGGATTTGTGCAGACAGCAGTCTCCAATTCTCCTCAGTGTAAGCTATGTCCCATGCAGCTGAGGGCCAAGTTGTTCACTTGCTCGATTTGTTCAACTGTCAAAACAGTCTGACTTTCAAGCTATTAGACACCAATTACCCAACATCAGCCAACAGCTCATACAGATTAAGGGCAGCACAAAATTCAACACTGATACTTACAAGGCAGACTACGTCAGTTACATCTGTGTCAGGACAGTCTGTAATCTCCAAGACAGCATCATCTTCTTTCTTATTCACTAGCAGGGGGATGAGACACTTAAAATGATGAAACTGAATATTGAAAATTGAAATGCAAAAATAATTGCCATTTGAATTTTGAGACTTCAATACCATGGCAAAATGGAATACAATTCAATCCATGTTTACTCAAATGTTTAACCAAAATAATAAGTCACTTTGCATATGCAAATTGCAATATGAAATTGCATAATGAATTAGCAATGGCAAAATGTAATGTCTTAACTGCATATTGCAGAATGCATTCCCATTTGTATTTTGGAACTTGCTTCCATATAATACAAATATTAACATAACATTTGCATGATTTCAATATATTCGTACTTGCTAATACGAAAACAATTAAATGAACTGATTCAAACACACTGAAACATTTTTGACATTTATTCAGAATTGAAAACTGTATTCAAAAGCCTTGATAATGTAATGATGGAAATACTGTAGTCCTGATTGTGATCACCACACAAGCTGGTCTGTTTCTCCTACCTAGATCCTCTGGCCCAGAGAGTTAACCTGAACAGACTGGAAAAAGGCACATGGACCATCTAAGATTATGTTATGTTCCCACGTAAAACAATATTTCCATAATCAAATGTTAAACCCCCCTAGCCCTAAGTACGAACAACATCGCCTGCATTATCTGCCTGAGGAAACTATCATTAGCGTTAGCAAGCTCGAGATAGCTAGCTCAGGCAAAGTTAGGCTAACGGTAGCCAAATCAAATGACAGATAAGTATGCACATGTAGCGAGTAATCAATCAATACTTGGGTAAAAGCTAACTTTTTAATCATGTCCATGTTTTAAATACTTGTCATGTTTTGTACAGTGAGAAACATTACCGTTGGCTCGTGCTAAAAAAAAGTTTGCTTCAGCGAACTTACTGGACTGGTCCAACAAAAAATGGCTTGAAATGTCCCTTATTTATATCTAAAGAATCTAGAATTTCACATGATGTGTGGGAATTTAAAAGATAATTTTTCACATTAATAAAGTTCTATTGTTCGTTAGACTTTAAAAGTTATGTTACTTTTTGTGCAAATCCGTTCAGTGGACTACAGCTCTCGTCTCAAACGATGTACATCACCAACTAATGAAACTAGGTTCGCTAGTTAGCTAGCTGTTATGCTAGTTAACGGTTACATCTTGCTGCCAGCTAAGTCAATTAACAGTAGTTTTTGTACAGTCTATGAATGAAATACAACTTATCTGATGTGTTTGATCCTCTGATTCATGGCATTTTCACCGGCAAGGGGGGGAGCTCAAATAAGACCTGTTGGTGGTGCCAGTGGCTGTGAATTGGTTTAACGTCACTAATGCGTTTGTAGTCGTTGGAATTACGATCTATCACAATGTTGTAATTCTAGTTACGTAATACATGTCAAATGTCTTTACATGAAAAATTATCATTAAAACTGACAAACATCAAGGCACAAGACAATGGAGACCAGAAAATAATTCATCTTTCTCCATTGACTGCCGTTCAAAAAAAATCCAAAGATAGGTCCCATGGTGGCTAACAGAAGGGGCGTGACTTCGGCTCTCTATACACCGATTCGGTAAGCGATTTGTGTATGTCGCCATCTTGCGACGGCGTGACACCATTGCTGCGGTGTGCGTTCTCATCGTTGTTGTATGCCAATAAATGCCGGTGACTGAGAGCAGTGACAGCATGAATAAAATTACTTGATTTAACGATGTCAGACAGTGGCCTCCAGTTACTGATGAAGGTATCTTAAATTCCTGACATTAATTCATATAATGAAATATTAGTAAACGGAAAGTAGGAGATGTAAACACTGCTGCCTACATTGAATTGACTTACTGACCATAGCATGCTAACTAGCATGTCATCACATTTAATCATTATAGACAGCCCACGTGATTAAAACATAATGTAATTATTCATGTTGGAATGGAATACTTGTTTCAGCAATATGTATGCAATATTAAAATAGAATACAGCAAGAAAATAGACTGTCAACACACATCTCTAAGTGTTGACGTTCATCGCAAGCTACATTTCCATAGGAATAAATGGAGCATCCATAACGAGACCTCCCCAAATCCAGAAAAATGAATTGAAATCGGACAGCGTTGTTATCTGTGGTAAACTCTAGGTAGCTGTGATATAAATTATGTGACGAAATTTTAAGTCTAAATATAAAAACTTTTATGTTGAAAGTAACTGCGATTTCCATAGAAATACATTCAAATTAAAATCCTTGTTCGCCTCACGCACACCGCAGACATGGCGACCGCTCTACTTCCGGTCTTGGTCTACTCAACATTTCGGGGTTCACAATGGGGCTCTGGCTACTACACTAAAGAGTTCAGCACGAACTTCATGTAGGGAGAGCATGGCAGCTGGACACATCCAAGAGGTCTCGTTTACAGCACAGCATGTGGTAATCCGTCACTGAGTGATGCACTGAAGTTCCCCAAGCAAATGACCAACAGACTCCCCTGGGGTCGGCATTGCTGTGCAGCGTCCACAACCCACCAGGTGCTGTTGCCCACCCTCTCCACACCTGTGAGACTAGACAGGGGCTCGTCTAAATCACCCACTGTAACAATTTGCGCTTGTCTTTCTCTCCTCACTGGTTCAAACGCGTATGCCAAAGGGTTCCTGGCAACCTCGAAAGACTTTCTCCTCATCTTATAATTAGTATATAAGTCACAAAGTGACTTGTCAGCCAGGGGTGAATTGGGGAGTACCTGAGGAGCAACATGAGTAATGGCCTGGTGTCTCTTGAAACACCATTCCAATGGCTTGGTGTTTCTTGAAACACCATGCTATCAGTGCTCTAGCAATCATGTCTCACCGCCAGTGTTGCTGGCTGGCTCCTGCGCTCCTCCATGAGCTTCTGTCTGTTGATGGCCCTAGATATCATGGCAGACAGTAGGGCCTCCTCTCTCACCGCCAGTGTAGCTGGCTGGCTCCTGCGCTCCTCCATGAGCTTCTGTCTGTTGATGGCCCTAGATATCATGGCAGACAGTAGGGCCTCCTCTCTCCGCCCTCTGTCTCTCCCACTCGGTCGGCTCTACTGTACGCGCTCCTTCTCCAGAGCCCTAAGCTCTTCCTTCTGATCCTTTAGGAGCTGCTGCAGACTCCTGCGCTCCTGCTCCAGAGCACGCACCTTCACTATAAAATCCTCGTGGTGGGGAGACGGTAGCCTCTGTGTGTAGTCCTCGTAATGGAAAGACCATTTGTAGGGTCGGCTCAAGCAGACAGACAAGAGGTTCCATAGGCACAGGGAGCTTATCTCCATGTTTTGTCTTGTACTTTAGGGCGTAATGCGCGACCAGGGCCCTGGCCGGCTCCATCGCCAACATTTGTTCTGTTATAGAAAGTTCTGCTTCGGGAGTGGTCCGCCACGACAGGTCCCTGCCGGGCTCCGTTTCTCTCCGTATCTTCTAGGTGGATCTTTTTGCCTATGTAGTCCTATATAACTATAGTTGGTAACTGAAGTCCTATAAAACCATATAGAATCATATCAGTCCCATCTTTCTTAAATCTGTCCTCTGAACTTACATTCCTCCAGGGGGTAAGTGTGGTCAACTTGCTCGGCCCAGCTCATCTGTCCTCGCTCCACCTCACTGACACAGTCCGTCCTTGGGATCCCCATGGCAACCTGAAAACTTCAATTCTAAACAACACGGCTATCTAACTGCTAATTTTACTCACCTCTTAAAAACTGTTATAGTTAAGATTCACTCAGTCAAAAAATACAAATACAATATTCAAAATTAAGTGAATCGTTTAAATAGTAAGAAAATAAATCAAAGTTAAACAATAAACAATAAAAAGTTGTGTCAAATCGTCAGATCTCTGGGAGCAAGCGGGTTCTCTCTCTGTATCAGCAAGGAGCAAGTGACTGAACTGCGTAGAATTCAAAGAAAGGTTCTAATAGGCTACGTGCACAATGGACGGAGCGAACGTTCGATTTCATTCGGGGTTGGCAGATCAACTTCCGGTTAAGAGCCTGTCGATTGGCAGCCGCCGCTAGCATATCTTACTTTTCACTTTCCTGATGTCTTATGGATTCACCGGCAGTGAGCTTCAGCGACAAATAACAATATTAGTATTTGATAACAAGCAAACATCGTGGCAAACACTAGCTGGTACTTTTACTAGGTAGCGTTAGTCAAGCGCTAACGTTAGCAGTTATCATTATCAGATACTTTTTGTGAATGTACGAGGAAATGTACATTTTAAATCCCTTGTCCCTCTTACTCTTCGGGGGGCAGGGCACCTACGATCCTGTAGACGTCGCTGAAAGTGAAAAGTAAGAACTGCTAGCGGCGGCTGCCAATCGACAGGCTCTTAACCAGAAGTTGATCTGCCAACCCCGAATGTAATCGAACGTTCGCTCCGTCCATTGTGCACATAGGCTATACAACGTTGAATCCTCCATTGTTGAATTCTCCCAACATTCTACTCAGTGATGTCAGTCATGTGAATGACACTGTGGGTACCTGATCTGCACTCTCTCCTAACATATGGCTTAAGCTGAGCCACACTGACACTCTTCTGTAGTTCAATGTCTGTCCTGACTGAGGTCTACAAGCTTTGCCACCCCTTTCTCGGACACTGACACAACCTTATATGGACCTGACCAAGAGGTCTGCAAGCCTTTTCGGCTTACCTTACGCATGTCAGCCTTTAGTACCTCATCGCCTTCCTGAATGTGGAAGGACTTCACATTCCTCCTCTTCCTACTCTCGAACTCTTGCTTTTGTCTCGCTTTGGCCAAGAGGATATGCTCATAGATTTTAGCATTCATGGCTGTGATATCAGCAATACGCTGCTCCATATCATCCTCAACATCACCCACTGTAAAGTCATCCGACAAAGGCCCAGTCATATCTATGACTCCTGGATGACGTGGGTGACGCCCAAACATGGCACAGTAAGGGCTATATTTAGTGGACCTTTGCTGTGTGATGTTGATGGCTGACACTATGCTTCTCAGGTGAACATCCCAATCATCCTGATTGTCTGCAATATTTCGCTAGCCTCTCCTTAACCGTGTGATTACTACGCTCATCCTGCCCATTTGTTTGGGGGTGGTAAGCAGACGCAATGGCATGTTTAATGCCAAAAGTTGCAAATATTCCACTATTGAGATCATTTACAAACTCCCTTCCCTGGTCTGTGATGATCTTTTCAACGAGCCCAAAGTCTAAAAGAACATCGACAATCGCTTCTGCCACCTCCGCACCTGTCTTGTTACAAAGAGGCCTTGCAATTACCCATTTAGTGAATAGGTCCGTGAATGTAATGATGTACAGCTTTTTATTTGCTGTCAAAGTGAGTGGGCCTACCAAGTCAACGCCTAGAACAGTCCATGGCTGTTTCATTTTTGGGTATCGCTCCTCAAGTCATCCCAAAAGTAAGTTGCCACTATCTTCTTCACTGTGGTCTGATAGCCAAAATGACCGCCTGTTGCAGCCGTGTCATGGCACTCCATAAGGATCTGTTCTCTCTCGGTTGCATTCATAACCACTAGTCGCTTGCGGTCATTCGTCTTGTAATAGAGTCGCCCATCTACGACTTCATAGCTCTTAACTGCTCTCTTAAAGCCCCTAGCTTCATGCTGCCCAGGCCCAATGATATGGTTATGGATATGGTTATTTAGCAGACGCCTTTGTCCAAAGCGACATACAAATAAATAACAATACAAATTAAATTAACAGTGAACAATTACAAACTAGGGAGAATAGTAATATTATCAGTAAAACAATAATTTTAAGCACTAACCTAATGAGAAATAAAACAGTGAAATGAGAATAGCAATCAAATAAGTCACTCAGTTAATTATATATAATAATAATAACTAAAGCATGGTATGGCTAAATTTAAGGACAATAGCAAAAATGTCAAATTCTATCAATGGACAAATTATAACAAAACAATACTATTATACAAACCATAACACATCACAAACTCAAAGGACTAAGTGCATATTAAACAAATATGCCTTAAGACCCCTCTTAAAAGATCCAAAGCTGTTGCTGGAACGGAGAGCACTGGGCAACTCATTCCACCAACACGGAACCACTGAAGAATAGGATCTACAATTTGACCTAGCATGTATGGTTGGTCGACATAACAGACGCTCCTCAGAAGATCGCAATGGGCGGTTGGGAATGTACATCGTGATTAAAGAACTGAAGTAGCTGGGAGCAGATCCAGTCAGTGTCCTATAGGCCAGAGTGAGAGATTTAAATTTAATTCTGGCTAGTATAGGGAGCCAGTGGAGAGTAACTAGGAGAGGGGTTACATGTGTCCTCTTTGGCTGATTGAAGACCAGTCGTGCTGCAGCATTCTGAATCAACTGTAGTGGTCTTAATACACAAGCAGGTAGGCCAGCTAACAGAGAATTACAGTAGTCCAGCTTGGAGATAACCATTGCCTGTACAAGAAGCTGAGTGGAATCTTGTGTCAGATAAAGGTCTGATCTTCCTAATGTTGTACAGGGTATACCGACATGACTTTGCAATTGAGGCAACATGCTCAGAGAAAGTAAGTTGGTCATCAATTATGACACCCAAGTTACGTGCCGATCTAGTTGGAGTCAGTGAGGATGAATCAAGCTGGATATTGATCTGTTGGGGAATAGCTGTTTTTGCTGGAAACACCAAGAGCTCAGTTTTGGAAAGATTAAGCTGAAGGTGCTGATCCTTCATCCAGATTGAAATGTCCTTCAGGCATGCAGAGATCCGATGGGAAACACTAGAGTCCTCAGGTGGGAAGGATAGGAAAAGTTGAGTGTTGTCCGCATAGCAATGATATTCAAATCCATGAGAGCGAATAATCCCACCTAGAGAAGTGGTGTAAATAGAGAAAAGGAGGGGCCCTAATACTGATCCTTGGGGGACTCCTGTAGTGAGGTCATGAGACTTTGATATCTGTCCCTGCCAAGACACGCTAAAAGAACGCCCTTTAAGGTAAGACTTGAACCAGTCAAGAGCTTTCCCAGAAATTCCCAATTCATATAGTGTAGAAAGGAGAATGTCATGGTTAACCGTATCAAAGGCTGCAGATAAATCTAACAGAATTAACACTGATGACTGAGCAGAGGACTTAGCTACTCTCAATGCTTCAGTCACAGATAGAAGAGCAGTTTCAGTAGAATGACCACTCTTGAAACCAGACTGCATAGGGTCTAGTAGGTTATTCTGATAGAGGAAGTCACATATTTGCTTGAAGACCACTTTCTCCAAAACCTTTGACAAGAAAGGAAGAAGGGAGACAGGTCTGTAGTTCTTCACATCAGTTGAATTAAGTGTACTTTTCTTCAGCAAAGGCGTAATTCTTGCCTGTTTAAAAGAAGAAGGAACTATTCCAGAACTGAGTGAAGTATTAAATACATGTGTGACTGCCGGTATAATAGCGGGTGCTATAGACTGCAGGAGAGTAGACGGGACAGGATCCAAAGGGCATGTTGTTGGACGGCTTCGCTGAAGCAGTTGAGAGACCGCTTCCTCATCAAGAGGAGAGAAAAAGTCCAATGATGGCATCATGCTAACACCAGGCAGAGTCCTTCTTATAGGGTCATCAAACTGAGCACTTATCTTAGCAACTTTCTCAGTGAAAAATGTTGCAAAGTCATCTGCTGACAGTGAAGTAGCTGATGGCGGTGGTGGAGGATTGAGAAGAGACTTGAACGTAGCAAAAAGTTTTCTGCTGTCAGTGGCGTTCTCAATCTTACTCTGATAATATGTTCTTTTTGCAAGTGTGACAGTGGATGAAAAAGATGATAGCAGAGACTGGTATTTACTAAGATCATTTCTATCTCCAGATTTACGCCATTTCCTTTCAGCAGCTCTAAGTTCCTTGCGTACTGAGCGTATACTGTTTGTCAGCCATGGATGGCGAGGTTTAGAACGAGTGGGTCTTGTGGAAAGAGGACATGCTGCATTCAGACAGGATGCCAGTGTAGAGCAAAGAGTCTCTGTAGCATCATTAACCTCAAGTGATGAGAATGAGCTTGGAATAGGTAGAGCAGAAGTTACTAATGTTGCAAAATGTTCACTTGAGAGGCTTCTGAGGTTCCGTCGGAATGACATCGTCGGAGCAGGAACTGTAGGGTTATCAAGGAGACGCACAGAGAATCTAATGAAGTAATGATCTGATACATGTAGAGGATTAACCCAAACGTTGTCTGCAGTACAGTTACGTAGCAGAATCATATCAAGATCCTTACCAGCCTTGTGAGTAGGAGGACTGTGAACACGTGTTATACTAAAGGAGGAGAGTAAGGACAGGAAGTCAACTGAAGAGGAGTTGTCCAGATGAATATTAAAATCACCAAGGATCAACAGAGGGCACGTATCCATTGGAATAGCAGACAGTAGAATGTCCAACTCATTCACAAAGTTGCCAAGCTGTCCTGGAGGGCGATAAATAACCACCAAGTATAATTTGTATGGTTCAGTTATCATGATGGCATGATATTCAAATGAGCTGTGGTTTTGAGTCGGTAGCAACTGAGTAAACCTCCAGTCATCAGAGATCAGAAAGCCTGCCCCGCCTCCTCTACCAGAGGAGCGACAGGTATGCGAAAAAGCATAATTGGTCGACAACGCTGCAGGTGTAGCAGTATTTTCTGGCCTAATCCATGTCTCTGTAAGCGCAACCAACTGAAGTGATAGCTGTGAGGCCAGAGCAGGAATGAAATTAGCTTTGTTCACTGCAGATTGGCAATTCCACAGCCCCATAGAAAAAGTAGGATATGAAGCTTGTTGCCTTTCGGCATTAGAGCGCATACAAACTTGTTTATGTTGAATGCACATTATTACCAGTAGGATGGCAGATAACAAGACAAGGTGAGACAAGAGTGAACTTATCTGAGAGGTGCCTTGCTTGTGTCCTTGCTCGGTGGACTCGTCGCAGGTAGACTCGATTCGTCTTGACTCGCAGGTAGACTCGATTCGTCTTGACACGAGTAAGTCTTCACACGAGAGCTGACGCTCCAGCACAAAAGCCACTTTAAATACTCCTAGTTGAATAAGCTGAAGACCACCCCCTCGAAAAACTCACAAGACCAAGGCCAGTCTCAGCGCAATTAAACAGACGGCCGTAATGCAAACAATATCGACTACCCCAGTCAGTATCAGTATGATGTGTGCCTTCCTTCCATAAGTGGAAGATTTGTTCGTACTTCTTAAAGTAAGCCATTGTACAATTACGTGAAAATATCAAAAACCGTGTGAAATGTTACCTTACCTTACCATAACGTTACCTTACCTTGCCTTAATATTACCTCGGTGGGTCATGTCTCATCCCAAACATTAACTTAACCATCCGGAAATTCAAATGTGTTGAATCTAGTCCACTATTTCACTTGCGTGTCTCTGTTTTGTCGTGGAGGGCTGGTGTCCCATGCAGGACTATGTTCTGCCATCTGTGGGTGCAGGCCTTTTTGCCTGACAGGAGCACGCAGCCTGTAGATATGAGCGTTGCTGAATTATGCTAAAAAGCATTTAAGGAATATACAACGTATATTCTATTTTTTTGTTTGCTTACGCTTCTCCATGTTTTCCTGGATGACTGGTGTCCATCCCAGGATCATATCCTGCCATTTCTGGCTGCAGGCCTTTTTCCCCCTCAGGGGCAAGCAGGCTACTGAAATGGTAATGGGAATATTTGGTCAGCCATTACTTCAAACACTACTGAATTACACTACTTTAATCTCTCATACTCTTCCTGTTCTTACTCAGGGGATTGTTCTTTGCGTCTTCTTGACCGCAGTTAGTCTCCCTTGGTGCCTTGGCCTGCACTTGTGGGCCCTCATCAGACCTGTCCTGGTTGGACTTCTTGTCCACGTTCTCCGTGTCACCCAGACAGTTGGGCCTCTGGGTTCTCAGCTGGACCTTAAGAGGTTTCCTGAGGAGTCCTGCATAGCCTGTGGGGTGATGTCCATCTACACCTGGACTTTGCACCTTACAAGTTTGCTCTCTTTCCCCCTCGGCATCCATCCAGGGGCCACAAGAGCTCTTCCACTGTCCTGGGTGGAGATCTCAGATCCAGACTTGGACACCTTCTCCTCCGATTTCACCTCTCTGTTCAGTCCGGTGTTCCACTTGTTGTCCATCCTCTCCATGGCCTGGATCCTGCTAATGCGCAAGTTTCTGCGCCGTTGTTTGGTTCCTCTGACCCTGCTCCTGATGCTGGGCCAGACAGACCTCAGGGCATCCGTGAAGCATCCACGAGACTCCATTTGAGGCCCCTTCTTAGGTTTATCTTCAATCTTGATTAGAAACTGTGAATTAATGGAAAAAAGAAGCAATAGCAGGAATAATGTTTTCTTTAATGCTGCCTCTGCATCCTTTGTGTCAAAGTGACCAAGGCTCCGTTCGAATCGGGAAAAACGGCTGCCTTTTAAAATATCTAATTAGAGAGCAAGGCAGCAAAGGCCGTTCGAAACCGAAAAAACGATTTTCGCTGCCTTCTAAGATATCTTAGATATCCTGAATAACGGTCAATTTTGAAGGCAGCATCGATGTACACTTCAAGCTGCCTTCTACCCATAATCCTTTGCGGCCACATCTGAATCACCTGTGAAAACAAAACAAACATGGCTGCCGCTATCGGTAAATGAATGCCGAGTCTGTCTGTAATTTACTACCTGGTTGTACCATTGTTGTACCCACTAATAACGCCTGGTCTGATATATTAGCTTCCAGTGAAACTATTTTATACCGTTACGTAGCAGCTTACGTAGGCTAATTTAGTTTACCGTCAGGCTTTTGCTAACGTCATACCGCAGTGTTAACCAAAGATTCTAGAGTGCTACGCTCATTTTTAAACGACGCATTTAATCTAAAGTCATGTCTAGTTAGAGAGCTCTCTATTAGTTTCATTCGATCAGCGTCATAAAGGTTCGCCGCGCCATTTTGTTGACATACCGGTAGCCTACATAATTGCAACTGAGCCATCAGCTGATACTGTAATACCGCATCAGTATTTTGTTGACTGTTGGCATTTTACGCAATGGTGTGCTGTATTATACACGGCTGTTCCAATAACAGCAATAAACACCCTGGAGTAAATTTTTATGCTATTCCAGCAGTTAGAAAACTGGAAGGAAAGGAGACAGAGGAGCTGAGCCAGCGCAGGAGAGACTTATGGCTAGCCAGGATTAATAGGCAAAACTTTCAGCCAACTCCTCACAGCAAAGTTTGTGGTCATCATTTTAGCACAGGTAGCCTAACGTTAAGGTTAGATATAAGGATTGCTCGATACCGAAACTGGCATACCGATAGCTCACCTAACCAATAATACAATTGGCATAACATTAGCTGCTACATTTTGTTTAGGTGTGCGTGGCTGGTGTTGGTAGCGTAGCTCTCTGCACTTCGTGCTAATTGGTAAAACGTAGGCTAGCCTACAAAACAAAGTCCGTGTAGAATTGTTTTAGTAGATACATCCCATTTGTGTAGCTAGTGTTCTTGTTAGCTTACATTTGTAAAATGTATTGAGAAATGTGTTACCTCTTCCTGCCTCAGCTCCAGACCATAACGTTAGTTGGATCTTTTCAGCCTATGCTCCAAACACTCAAGTCAGCACTCCATTCACTTCTAGGTAGTGAGCGACAAGCAGATGCAAGACAAATCACCGTTTTATTCAATGGTCAATAGTTTAAACAATGCATACGTCTCTTTCATTAACTTTCAGTAGGCTAGACTGAGTCTGCAGCAGCAGCATCTTCTCTTTCCCTCTCTCGATGTGTAGCTAGCTTCCATCCACTGGCTCTTCTTCTTTGTAGCCACTCGCTCTACGAGCACACGCACTTAAAGGAGCCACACCACCTTTACAAAGTAAACGGTCCCTGTTGTATGGATCAGACGTTTATATATATTTTAATTAATTCAATGTATTTAGATTTTGTAGTAAAAGCTGAGACCTCCCATTTTGCAAGATCACCACAATGTTTGATGATATCGTTGTTGGTGGAACAATTGTCAGAAGATCGCCGACCTTTCCAGAGATGAAAAAGTTATAAGATTCAAGCGACTTAAATGCCTCAAGTTCCTGCGAGGTGTATGCTGAGATTGTGTGAACGAGATATAAAGATATCTGGATAAGTTATCCCAGGTAGTAAAGACGGATCTTTACTTAAATGTGTCGCTTCTATGAGATGGGTCCACTCCACACCAATCAAGCTTATCTTGTCTATACGACGAGAGGAAGCCATGCTCAGCTGATCATTATATGTGCGTTTATCAATTTCTACCGGTAGAACTATGTCAACAAAATACGATGCGTTATCAGCTGACGGCTCATCTGCGGTATGTCAACAAAATGGCGCGGCGAACCTTTATGACGTAGTCGAATGAAACTAATTTAGGGAGGGAGGCAGTCGGCAGCTGCCTTCCGTTCCGAACGGAGCCTCAGCCTAGTCAGTTAGTATGATGTCATAATTGATTAATTAATGCAACGATTCTGAGAGTATGCCTGAGGAAGATCATTCATTCGTAAATTCAATCTGACACTCTAAAAATAGAATAAAGGCCATCGCCCACCAGAAGCGTACGCGCCGCGCCATGAAAAAAATTAGAATTCCATTGTTTTCAATGGAGCATCGCCCACTGGAAACGTCTGCCGCGCAGCAGCCGCACAGAGATAGAAAACTATTCTAAGATCCTTCGCGGCAAGCCAAGACCGCCAAACACCACTGAACGCCGCTTCTGGTGGGCGCCGGGCTTAACGCTCTGAAGTTTGAAAAAGACGAGCATTCTAACTCCCAGTGAATTTACGAACGATTATTTGTGTTTACGTTTACTATATGGATGCCCATAGATATATATGTATATGTGTCTATGTGGACGCCACTACGGCACTTTTGAAACAGTGTTTATGTATTATTCAGAACTCAATTCCACTGATGCAAGAGCTTTCTTGACAGTGATGATGAAGAACACTGTGAGCACAGTTATTATAACCGTCTACATAATCATGATAAGCAACGCTTGTAATGTCAACTTGGAAACATTCCTCCAGCACTATCACTAAAATGCTAACCTGTTAACGTTACGTAGGTAACTATTAGCCTCACGTAAAAATGGCGTCTTTCCGGTTTCCAGTTTGCTCTCGGGAGCGAAACTTCCAGTCAGGGTAATAGCCGTTCATAGTGAATGGAGATGGCGTAGTCGAAAAGCAAGACATGGTGTTGTGTACCTATGTGTACTGGCAACAAACAAAAACAACCATATTTGAGCTATCATGTATTTCCCTACGATGTGGACCGTCGAAAAAAAATGGATCCAAGCCATCAGGAGAGCCGAAGGCCCACTGTTTAACATTTGTAGTAGTACAGTTGTTTGCAGTATGCATTTCCGTAGCAGCGACCTACAACCCCAGCCAGGAAGTCTGCTTTTGAGAGGACAACTGAGAGACTGGGGTTTGATGTTCGTGAAGTTCAACCTTGTGGAAACGAAGTTGTTGATGTTGCTAGCTTAGAAGCTAGCTCAGCTAGCGTTGCTACGGACCACAACTACGACGCACGACCACTCCCTGGTAAGTTTAAACTTGATCTGAGTAGATTCATTGGCAAGTAGATAAATAGCCAGATGTACAGTTGCTTATGTGCGTTATGTTTATTTGAAGTTTTTATGGGCTCTGTGGACTAGATATGGACGAACTTCCGTGTTTGTCTTAAAGTGAGCAGACGTCTTTCTAGCTCGTTGTTACCGCTGTCAAAGGCAGTTTCAGTTGTACCAAAACGTAAGAAATACAATGTATGAATGCTTATTGCTAGTATGAAGAAAAATACATAGTTAGAGGTTTAGACAGCCACCACTCACAACTGGCTGGTGACGGCTGCAACAAGCACCGAATGCTGTACCTGGGATCCGTAAAGGCCATCCTTCAGAGCACAACATGCGCTGCACCAAATACACAGAAGGCTCATTGGTGGTTTTTACAGGGCATTCTAAAGAGGAATATTTATTATGTTTGTAACTATACATACCACTTACCATTAACACTTACCACTGACAACACATTTGGAAAACACCACAGCTCTTAAACACAACTCCTAAGCACAACTGAACTACTAGTACAACGAGATTCTTAATTGAACGCAACTCCTATAAAGTGAAAGCATATTGCCATTCTGACCTGATCAACAAACACCACTGTCACACACTATTTTAGAAAAACGTCCATAAATGTGTAATAATGAAACAAATCTAATTTGTCTATCAGACCAGCGATGAAAGATTCATCCCGCCAGATCCTCTCCACAGTAATGTCTGACCTAGTGTCCGTGACAAAGTCACACCAGGAAAGGCCAGTGACTGCAAGCTGGCCTTGCACCTGGGTGAAGTAGCGGTGACCCCTTCTCAGTGTAGGTTTCCCCCCAACTAACTTGATGTGAGTTGCCTCGGTGATGGTGTTGATGTCTGGACATTTTACCTCCACCAGCCCAAAAGGGGGAACCTGCAAAGGATCAACCACCCGGCCATCTGGGCTTGCACCCAGATGGGGAGCATCTGGGTGCACAATGAAGCCACAGGGGAACACGTTGACCTGCCAGAGCTCAGCGTAGTGCCGAAGCACTTCTGGCTCCAGCTCCAATCCCCGCTGCATAGCTGCGGTTTGCTGGGTTCCCTTGGCCACCTTCACATCATGGAACCGGCTTGCTGTGAGCCTGCTCTCGCGAGCAGCACTCCACAGCTGGCTCTTGCTCTGCTCTCTGGTGTCCCTCTCTAAAAGGACAGAGAGGCCAGGGGTCATCAGCAGGCACTCGAGGTGAAGCTGGTGGTGGTGCATGGGGACAACATCAAGCCTCTGGGGAAACTGGTACCCTGCCAGAGGAAGATCGGAGAAGACTGGACCCTCTCGATGCCAGATCTCCCGGCTTGCTGACTTTATCGGAGGGCACTGATAAGACATTGGGGACCCAAAGGGGACTGGCCCAAATTGGCTGTCCACCAGGGACATTGTGGCCAAACCAGACAATGCCTGGCAGATCAGCGGCTCTGGACTCTCCTGAAGTAACTCATAGTGGAGGGTCTGGACAAGTTCAACCGGAAAGGGCCCTACAAAAATTACATAATATATATCAAATATTATTATAGCAAATGAGTTATTCACAGTTTATTCAATGCATTCCCTGTGTTGTGTTATGTTTTGTATTTCTATGGTATGTCTTTAAAATAAAATATATGTATTGTTGAAACTTTGCCATTTACCTTTATATGGCATATACAAAGTAGATTTCACTCCACAGCTGCCTGAAGCTTTTGGCTTTTTAATGACCAACTGGTCAACAGGTTCTGGGTGAATCCCCTTTACAATAATACATGTTGCTTATGCAAAAGTTTAGTAATAGAGGGCACTATTTATAGGGTTATTTTTTACTGAGATATTTGTATCTGTTTATTCCATTATTCTGCTGTTATGTTTACCTGAGTGCGTGGCTTATGCCAGGCTTGTGGTCTGCTGGTAGCTGCGCTCTCTGAGTGCTTTTCTAGTTTATAATGAAACAACATCCGATTTCTTGATACAGATATATTTTACTTTGTGTTAGGATAGGATAGTGCTAGGATAAACGTTAGCTAGGATAGCTAATGATAGTGTTCAATGGCAGCTAAAATTATTTCATATTCTGATATGTTATGTTTTGACTATGTTACATCTGTTAAGAGCATTACAAACTAGAAAAGCACTCAGAGAGCGCAGCTACCTCCGCCTGCATTGTTCTTCCTAGGTTGTCATACATTTGAACCTAAACTATTCAGATCGCCACCACATGGCCATACCATGCCATTACACCACTAAGCTAAATACATAAACGCCTCTGGAATCCCGACAGAATTACGGATCAGTCCCAAAATGTAATCGTTTCTTCCTTGGGTCATCTCCGACCTTCCCTGAAAATGTCATTGAAATCCGTCTGTAACTTTTTGAGTTATCTTGCTAATAAACAGACAAACACACACCGGTCCCCGATGAAAACATATACCTCCTTGGCGGAGGTAAATAAAGTGGCCAAATCGGTTTGAAATATTTTAGCCCAGAAATAATATGTGTGTTAATATACAGTCATGTTTACAGTACGACATAGCTGCCCTATACTAGTGCTGTTATCACCAGCTTTAATAACTATGTAAATTTGCGATCATAACCCATTTCATGTGTATCTGTGCGTGTGTGTGTGTGTGTGAGTATGTGTCATTCTTAACCACCCTTCACTCAAAAGCACCTTCTGCAGGCCGATGGGTGTACAGTCACTAAATGTACATAAATTGATTTATTTTATAGCCCCCCCTGGTTTAAATTCCACAAAACTTGGTATACTCCCAGAGGATGTCAGGTTAATCATACACATGAAATTTGGTGCAGTTCATAACATTTCATCTGAAGATAGGGTGATTACAGCAATATAATATGGCATTTTCGTCCATGCAGGGGTGGAGTGGCCCCGCGGACCAAACTGAATTTTTCCATAAAAGTCTACTGGGGCTCCATGGCCACCAAGTTTCATGTGCTACGGTGTCCTGGGAATTGTTGGGGGGGGGGGGGGGGGACACTTTGACAATCACTTTATATGACCGCTACACTAGCTAAAAAGAGCATTTTTTTTTTTTTTTACAGAGCATGGTTTTGAAAAACGAAATCCATTAGGCATATTTCTTTTCCAATGAAAGAGTTTATTTTGTTGACTGACTTTAAATAGGTGTGTGTAAAAACTGTAAATATAATTATGTGATAGTTTCATGACTTAAAATAAATATATAATTTATGCGTGGCATTAAATGCCTTTATTGGCACCTCATATTTTTCTGTGATACTGTCACTCAGTGGAATTTTGGAGTCACACATTTGATGTTCAGAAGGTAGGCCTATTATTTAGAGTATTTTCTCTACTGTGCACATATTGGAGAAAGGCAGAGGCGATTGCTCATTGAGTGCAGGGGAGGCTCAGCCTCCTCTAAAATATCACGGAAAATTGCATGAAATAATGCCTATTATGAGCTACATTAGCAAGCCTAATATTCCAACTAGAACATGCTAAAAACGTGTTCAACTTCATGGCTATATCGTTATAGTTTCGTTTTGCAACAAGGTTTTGCCTGTCATCTATCGCGATTTCGCACGTCTAATGCATTGCTGTGACGACACGATCCATTAAAATCCCCATAGAGGCTCGGCCTCACTGGACTTCGATGGCACTACGGAGTGGGCTGGTCTTAGTGCAGGAAAAGCTAGATTAATATTGGATAAACGCCGCAAAATCGTCATATCCAGGGAAGCCCGGCCTCTCTGGGGGTGAATGGGACAGTGGGATGGCTCGGATGCCGAGCTTCTGTATGATGATTGGAGGAACCGTCATTTTTTTTGATTGACAAGCATATTTCGCGATTGCACAGGAAGTTTCAACAGAGACGGGCTCTGGTTTCAGGAATGCGTGAAAGTTACGGAACCTTACAGGGTTGGCAGGTGAACTCGAGAGGCAAGGCTCAAATTTTTAATACTATTGCATGTTGTACACAACATATCCTATCAATAAAACCGTAATGTGGAGTTACAGAGTTCGTGATTTGCATTTGTTTCATTTGTGTATTTAGGCTAAGTTGTAGGCTAGCCACATAGCTCGCTATAATAACTGTGTTGCTTGGCTAAATTGCTAATGTTTACTTGAATTTTATAAGCTATTTGATAGCATTCCCCACCATGGGAGATTCCAAATTAAACAGCAAGGCATATGAACGTAGAATAGTCACGCACTATAACTCTAGTAGGCTACCAAATAGCATATTTAACCCCCCAAAATGAACTGGCAAAATGTAAGCTTAGTTCTAATCTAACCAAGCCAGCTGCAATGTCTACCCTACACTGTATCTGACGGATTCGTCTATAGGCTACTGTTTGGTCTATTTTGTTTTAGGATATATTCCCCCCCCCCCCCCAAATAACAATATAGCAGCAATAATATTAACTTAATAGTTGACCATTTGTATCAGAGCTTCCCCTATTCCAATGAGCAGCAACCGCCACTGGAGAAAGGTCACGGAATCATACTGGCCTTAGATTATCAAGAAAAACATAGGTTTCGGTCCATATTCAAGAGCTGGACTTTAACGTAATACAACTGCTTTTGCAAGAATCAATTTTAATTTTTATCAATCTTATTTCTTTTTATGCCGTATCAGTCTTCATGCCAGGCTAAGCACCCTATATATAATCATACCATTTCACATACTAAAAATTGTGGCCAGTTTCAAATCACATTTTTTTACACACCACAACATTAAGCAAAACCAGTCTGACAAGGGGAAAAAAGTGCAGATATCAGAGCCTTTTGTCCACAAAAGGAGACCCACAGTAGTGCTGCACGATGCTCTGCTGCCCGGGAGGATTGCTCTGCCCTTATCAAGACCGACCAGCTGCTGTCTAAGCCTGGCCAGATGTAGGGCTGCAATGGGGATAGCTGAAACTTTGCCTTACACAGTAGAGCAGACATGTCTGGGACGCCTTTCTACGTATGTTTGAATAAACAGACTGATGTCTCAGAGAGAAGGTTAGGCCTACAGGAACTGTAAAGTACTGTCTGGCTAATTTATTTATTTAATATTTTTTCCACCTCCTGAGAATTGGTCATTTTAAAGCTCTCATAAAACCAATCATGAAAGTTTAAAGGAAAAAAATTATAATTTAGCCTACAACTACATAAATGATAAAATGCTTGCTCTAATATCTGTTATCATATGAATGTATGTTCAAATTGAAATAAATATATAGTCATTCACTATCCATTAATTCTAAAAATGAATTGCAGTTACTACAAGGTGTAGGCAGTGGTAACATACTGGCTCAAAGGGGAAACCAACGCAGTATTGAAATAATAATGAATTTATTAAATTAAGTTAACATAAACTAATATTAAGGAATCACAATAAGAGTGTGGTGCAAGTCAGTGTAGTGGTAAGTACACAAAAATGAAGGAGGAGTCCCGCCCCAAGCGCAGACAGAGCTGGAGCTGGAATCTCCCTCCAAATCAGGCACACCTGGCACACAAGGGAAGACAGGGGAACTAGCACATAGGCCTGTCAGTGCCAGTGGGCGGGGTTAAGACATAGAGCGGCAGGGCCGTAACATAGGAGCTGGGCTAGCACGCACCATCCTGAAAAATTGTGGGTTCGATTACTGGCTTCTACCGTTGTGCCCTTGAGCAAGCCATGCTCTCGGGAGAATGTGGCCTGTAATTGATAAGTCGCTTAGAGTAAAAAATGAAAATGAACTAGAAAATGTAATTTCGAGGAAATTACCAGTGCATGCAAAAGCAAGACATAAGATAAAATGTGAAACAAACTTAAATTTACAAACAGTTGTGGACAGAGGAAGGTGAGGGAAGGGGGGGGGGGGGCAGTGTGTTGTATGTATGTGGCTTAGGGGCAAACCGTTGTGTTTCGGTTAATGTTCTAATGTCTGAATTGAAGTTGGTCAATAAAGCTTGACGGCTGGATCAGGATCGGCGATTGAATGATGATTTATTGTTGGTACAATAAGTGAATAACAGACACAGTCTAAGTCTCGCTCAGTAAAACTGACAGAGTCCTCGTAGTGTGAATTGCTATCAAGCGTGGCACATAGTATCTTGCGCGTGATGCTATGCGGTTGGCTTCTCGATCCGTCTCAGCGAGAAATACAATAAGGAAACATTATTATACTCCTAACATGAATCAAATGTAAACGTGGCACAAACTAAACGTGGCACAAACATGTGGAAAAACCCAGCTCTGACCCAGATACAATGGCTCCGGCCCTCGGCCCATGCCATCACCCATATCTGGATGTTCTAAGCTACAAGGCCTTCTCTGACCTAAACATGGCCAACTGTGCAGCTAATATCAGAGCTTAAAGGATCCCATTCTATGGTGAACACATCAGAATACAGTCAGAATACCCCAGAATTCAACAAAAGTTCAACCAACCAGCTGATTCTCAGTAGTAACTCTTCAGCCAGGCAGAGCAGCTAATTGGTGAGATCACCTGTGTTTAAGTGCACAGATAGAACCAATACGTGATTGGACTTTTACTCTCTGAAGCTTGACTTTTCCACCTCTGAGTGTGAGTGCGTGTTAGTGTGCGTGCGTGCGTGCGTGCGTGTGTGTGTGTGAGTGGATGTAAGGAGCATGGCTTTCTATGATGCAGTGAAATGGGAGAGTTAGGTTAAGGAATGTTGTGGAGTGCATGGAGAAGTGTGGTATATATGAAGTGCTGCAGTGAGGTGTGTGTGTGTGTGTGTGTGTGTGTGTGTGTGTGTGTGTGTGTGTGTGTGTGTGTGTGTGTGTGTGTGTGTGTGTGTGTGTGTGTGTGTGTGTGTGTGTGTATGAGTGAATGGGTAGACAGAGAGAGCTGATAATGCAGGTTCAATTTAACTGGCTGTCAATTAAACTTGATAGGGCCTTTGAGCAGCTGGCTCTTGACACAGGTGCAAATCAGCTTAATCAGCAGTGCAGTGCGATAGACCTCTGAAGTTCGCCTACAAAAAAGCTTCCCATATATGGGCAGTTGGCTTCAATTAACTCCCGGATCTCCTTATATGGGCAACAGGGCAGCTTCAGAGGTCTATGAAAAGTCAATGGGGAAAAATATTTTGCTAATATTTCAAAAAGTATCAAGTTTACAGAACTGAAATATACATAGACTTAGTCTTATTTTCAAGACCTACGTAACAAAGTTTGAACCAAGTTTCTACGTTAAACGGTTGAAGCTGAATAGGACCTGGTTAGGAGAATAAGAAGAAGAAGAAGTAGAAGAAGATGCCCAGGAAGAACAGAACAGTGCATTTGCATGCACTGTAATGAATGTAAATGTAAAGGAGCAATTACATCTGAACTGCAGGTAAAAACTCTGAATAATTTCGGCAATATTTGGAAGTATTTGTTATTTGTTTCAGAGTTATTACTGTGCTTTTCCGAATACCATATTCGGATTTGGCAACACCCAGAGGAAAAAATTGTTTCTCATTTGTATCTCTTCTGTTGCTCAGGAGCCAAAATTGAGATTCTCATTTAAGGATCATTTTAGGATCATTGAAGTATCATTTTTGTCTCAGTTCTTTCTCCTAAAATGGCCTTAGGAGAAATAGGTGAGACATATATTAATGAGACAAGAAGGAGCCACAAAAGAGATATTCGTTTGAGACACAGGAGAAATAGGGGAGACCTAGTGGAGATCTCCTATATGTTTGAGTGTAGTCTCATTTATAACTTGTTTCTCCTTTGGAGAAATAGGGGAGACCTAGTGGAGATCTCCTATATGTTTGAGTGTAGTCTCATTTATAACTTGTTTCTCCTTTGGAGAAATAATAGAGCAAATGAGGAGACATTGCTATGAGACACTATTGAGAAGGAGGAGTTACAATTGAGAAATCAGTTTGGGGATCAGAAAAATAGACCATTCCGTAGCATTTAAAACTTTTATTTAATGAACTATATACTACATTGACACTTTTGACACTTTAAGGTGCAGACATTACAAAAAGCAATCATAAACATTTAACTAATAAATAATGACATACAGTCAAGCCCAAATGTATTGGAACACAAGCTAAAGTTGACAATATAAAATCATCTTTTGGAAATTGCTCTTAATGCTTTAAATGAAAAAATGAGGAAATATTCAACCTTTAAGGACATACATTTTCTTTGTGAATTAATAATGTATCGTAAATAAATAAATTGTTCCTTAAAATACAGGGGATATAAGTATTGGAATGCCTATGTTAACCTATGTGTTAAATTTCCATAGAGGTTAGCAGATTTGTATTTGTTTTATTTTTAAAATGCCAGTTATTTCATGTATCCAGGACACTATGTCCCCTTGGACTCTGGAATTAAAATCACCCCACATCAACACACACCCTTCACCATACCAAGAGATTGGCATGGTTTTATTTCAGTTAGCCTATTAGCTGGTTTGAATTGCATTGAGCTCAATGAGAATGAAACCAGCCAATAGGCTAACTGAAATAAATAAACTGCATGGCTCCCATGGGCCATCGTCTCCTTGTTCCCTGAGAGCCCTTAGAATCAAAATTATTTAAAGGAACACTTCACCGTTTTTTTTTTTAAATTAAACTATATTACTCCCTTAATTAAGATGAGTTGATACATACCTCTCACGTTTCAATGCGTGCACTCACTGGCTCTGGCGCGCGGCGCATCTTTGATAGCATTTAGCTAGCCCAATGCATTCATTAGGATCCGAACAGAGATGAAGTTAGAAGCGACCAAACACCTCCATGTTTTCCCTATCAAAATACAGTTACACGAGTAGTCACACGACCAAGTATGGTGAGACAAAATAAAACGTGGTGCATTTGTAAGCAGGTAAGAGGGATAACTATATTGTGTGGTGCAATAATATCCTGCACTTTCAGTTTCACTTTGGAGTGAGGATATTACTGCGCAGAGTCTAAGTGCTCCCAATGTTATTGCGCCACACGATATAGTTATCCCTCTAACCTGCTTACAAATGCACCACATTTTATTTCGTCTCACCATACTTGGTTGTGTGACTACTCGTGTAACTGTATTTTAATAGGGAAAACATGGAGGTGTTTGGTCGCTTCTAACTTCATCTGTGTTTGGATCCTAATGAATGCATTGGGCTAGCTTAGTGCTATCAAAGTTGCGCCGCGCGCCAGAGCCAGTGAGTGCACGCATTGAAACGTGAGAGGTATGTATCAACTCGTCTTAGTTAAGGGAATAATGTAGTTTAATATGAAAAAACGGTTAAGTGTTCCTTTAATCCCAATGTAGGTAAAACCAAATGAGAATTTGTTCCATCATTATTGTAAAGATACTGTATGCATGGCAATCTAAACATCAAATCAAAACAACACACCTGTCTATATTGACTGTCTGCAGGCAAACTTGAGGCAACATCCTCATGTGTTCAAGATCGAAACTGATGTTTCAGGGGTGGAGCGATGGAGCAGCATATTGAGAAAAGACTCCTTGTTTCCTTTCTGTTTTAGCCATGTGGGAACAGAGACGTCTGCTTGACCTCAGTGGTTTAAACAGTCCATGGTCAGGGTGTGAAATGTCTTTTGGAAATAGTTTTGGGCCGTTGTTGTACTTTTCTGGTATAGATATCCTGCAGGGTAGGGAGAGGTGCTCTGATGGTACCCTTCGCAGTAAATGTCAAGTGTCTGTGAAAGAGAAAGGAAGCATACATTACAATTGACCCTGTCCATGAATATAATCAATGCAAACTACTCTGCTTGTGTGTGACACATAAAAGCAAACCCACACAAGCAGTCAGGCACAATAGTTATAAGTAATGCAGATGTGAACAACATATACTTGTATTAGAAACTTTGGGAGTGCACTTAGATATGTTCGGTATTTATTTATTTAGTTTAATAGAGAGGCCATTTGAAAGTGACCCTACACTTCTGCGCAGTAGTACTGTATGTCTGTGTGTTATCATACCTAATCGTAGCTTTGCCTGCAGATCATCCCCCATGAGTCTTGCAATAGCAGCCACTGGCTCCAGGCTGGGGCTTCTGGATGGCACCTTTAAAAAAAAATAATAATAAAAAAAAAAGATTGCCTTACAATTAGTTATTGTTGATTAATCTGTAAAATCATAGAATTAAAAAAAATAAGCAAGGTAAGGGTCATTCCGTGTCAAATCAGGACACTTTCGGACCTCATCGGAACGGATTTCAACGAAACTTGGTATGCTGATTTAGTCATATGAGAAGGCCTCAGAAATGAACTTGCACATTTCTTGCATCAATATTAAGGGAGATTCAGACTAAGAAAGTTTGCATAAATTGGGGTGGGGACTATACATTTGACTCATTGTATCTCCTTTACTGTACATCACACAGAAATGGTTCTGATGTCGTTTGAAAGCTCGTTTCCAGCTCTATATTTTACATAAATAGCAAACAATACCCAAAATGAAAGGTAGCTGAGTTATCAGAGATTATAATATTAAAAATTGAATAGCAAAAAAACCTATATTTTAAATTTCTTCATTTTTTCCCTAAAGCTAGCCTGTAATGTCATTGACATCATCTGAAAATGTGGTCTGTGGTTTTTGAGGCATTGCAGAGATATTGTGACCTGTGAGGTGGCATCACATAGGTTCCAGTCACTAATGGGCAGCTTTGACATGAAACTATTGCACAACACAGGCGTAACTAATTCAGTTAATTACGTTTTCAGCTATTCTGAATTTGCATTGATTCATTCAGACATAAAACATTATCTTATGCTTGGAATGACCCCTTCTTTATCCATTTTGTGTCAAATCACCTAGTGGCGGAAAGTCTCAAAAAAATCTTAAAAAAATCACAGGTGTTTGTAGACTAAACCTATGCATAACTCTTAAATATTACAGCTGTATCACTTACAGTTCAAAAACGACAGCCCTTTGAAGATTCAAGTCATTTTAAGCATTGTGATGAACGATCCTTTTTGCAACATTATTGGCTCTTTTGGTATTTCACTCACATTAGTGAAACTATGCGAATACAAGGACATTTCCCTGTTGAATTAAGAAATCCAATCAGATGTGACGTATCTTGTGTAATTTCCCCTCTGCAAAGCTCTGAAAATGGCTATAAATTCATTATGTGAAAAGACTTCATCACTTTTGAAGGCTTCTCATGCGAAAAGTATGTGCCATAAATGTATCAGATTATTTTTGCCACTCATAAATGGACTACAAGGTCATGTCCATGCATTAACTTTGGTTGTAATCATTATCATATTGTCAGGGCATTTTGATTTAATTGGGCTTGATTTTCAAAAAGCCCATTTTCGTCTTCTCATTTCACCAAGTGAACAGTTAACAGGATTTTTTTTAAAAATACCATATGTCAATCTGTATGTGAGGATCATCTCTCCAAAATTTGGGCTTGTTGCTGAGTTTCTAATGATTTTTGGAAAATATTCTTTATGGGTGATTCCGTGTTAAATCAGGACACTTTCGGACCTCATCGGAACGGATTTTAACGAAACTTGGTATGCTGATTCAGTCATATGAGAAAGCCTCAGAAATTAATTTGCACGTTTCTTGCATCAATATTAAGGGAGATTCAGACTAAGAAAGTTTGCATTAATTGGGGCGGGGACTATACCTTTTGACTTGATTGTATCTCCTTTACTGTAGGTCACACATACATGGTTCATATGTCATTTCAAAGCTCTTTTCCAGCTCTACATTTTACATGATTGCATACACTACCCAAAATGAACGGTGGACGAAAGGTATAGTCACAACTATACGAGTCACAACGAGAACCATTTCTGTGTGACTTACAGTAAAGGAGATACAATAAGTCAAATGTATAGTCCCCACCCCAATTTATGCAAACTTTCTTAGTCTGAATCTCCCTTAATATTGATGCAAGAAACGTGCAAGTTCATTTCTGAGGCCTTCTCATATGACTAAATCAGCATACCAAGTTTCGTTGAAATCCGTTCCGATGAGGTCCGAAAGTGTCCTGATTTGACACGGAATGACCCGTAAGTCTATCAGATGTACAAATATAAACGATAATTACCTTATGGAGGCACCCTTGCCACAATCACCATCCATATTAATTATTGATATCAGTTTATTTCTGAGGGCTCTGTCAATAAAAATAAGAATAAACAAAATGATGCATGCTGTACAACAAACTGAATTGGTAAAACATGGCTAATCGCAAATTCAAGACTACTTTTAAGTAACTGCAATAATCATGATTACTTTCTGGATTAATGTATTGCATAGCACTTATGACAAACAAATTAGAGCATGCTCAATAACATACCCTATTGAGGTTTCCTAGCTGATGTCACAGACGCGAGAATTCTAGGTTTCGCCCCCGTTTCGCCATGATGGGAGTCAACAATGGGCATTATTGTAATTTAACACCAAGGATAGCGTCCAAGCTTAGAGGTTTCACTCTCAATTAACTTTAGCCTAAGTTATCAAGTCTTTATTTTTTAACCGATTTCATTTAAATATGCCGTATACCAACGCCGTGCGCACAGTGTTTTTCGTTCAGAGCCTATAATTTAGCATTAAACGAAGCTATAAAAGCAGCAATTTCGACATGTAGGCTTTCACAATTTTGTCTGTGATGTCTTCGTGTTAGAACGGACAGCAAATGTCGGGGTGTTTCGAGGTAGCTTATCAGGCTAGGTTATTTATGCAGGCCTAAAATATAGCCTAATTAAACTAGACTATGCTAGGCTAAATGATGACAACTGTAAGATCAAATTCAAAAACGTTTTGTCTACCCAAAGCATGTTTGCAAAATGTATGCAAAAGGATAGCCTATTTGTGTTCATACCATCTTAAATCGTTTCACCATCATATCATCTTAAATCGTTTCAAAAACAAGGATTAGCAGTCTGCCTATGCTGCATGGGTATAGTTGCAGGAATCAATCGTATGTTAAATATCGTTGCTAGCTTCGTATGGTTTCACTGCAGGGACCACCACACACATTGCACGACTGCTCATGAATCGGTGGCACCAAACTAAAACGTGATTGGGGAAACGTTTAGTTTATTTTGAATAGATACGTTCACTCAATTTAAAGGCAAATGATAACACAACTGAATAACAATATCCTGCCCTTTGCTAGCACTGGAGGGGAAAGTTATACCTTGCTTGAAAGCTAGCCAGCTAAACTGACGGCCAGTTCTGTTCTGTCATCTTTCTTCTCTCCTGCTTGTTGTCCATGGAGAAAAATCCTCAGATATCCAGTAAACGTCATGATGTCTTTCAGAGTTAATCCAAGTGTGTTGTAAACTTAGTTGAGATAACTTGTAGCCTATGCCTAATTTAGAAACAGTGGGCTAATTACTGACTCCTGCTAACTAGCGTCCAGCGACCAGCTAACACGTCGTCATTTTGCCAAACGAAATAAATAGATGTAGGCTAATCCTAGCGACCGGTAGCGTAGTTAACAAGTTGTCATTTGCTAAACGAAATAAATAGATGTAATCCAGATAGGCCTAGGCTACTGTAGACCCCGTTGATATGTTTGATAGCCAGTCAAAACAGTTCGCTGGAGGATCTGTGGTAGGCAGCTTGGATGCACTGCTAGCACGTCCACTCTTTCAGGCAATATACCTAGGCACATATTTTTGTTTATTCATGTAGGCTGACTACCTGTCACGTTCAAGCCTGAGGAACAAATAGCACTGTTTAGGACCGATAATAGAAGCTGTTCCCTGCAGCGTTATCGATAGCCTACGTAAATCCAGCCTGAAAATATCTTCAAACTCTAAGCTTTATGGTCAAGCGTTTATCAAGACGTGGTGTTAACTAAATAATCAGTGTCACAGTATCTTACTTGAGGTCTAGGAAGTCGATCACCTTGCACCAGGTCATTTAAAATACTCAATGAAGCAAACTTTGGTTCAATCTCACGTGTGTCGCTATTGGACTCCGCTATTTTTTGACTCCCAAGATGGCGGCGTTAATATCTATAATGCTGGTTGTTATGGGAACAGTGAGAAATAGTGACGCGCCCGGAATCCTCAATAGTCCACACCCACCACGTTGAGGGCAGCAGCCATGGTTACCATCAAGGAACAGGGAGTGTCATCAGGGTAGACCGACTTTGCCCTGGACAGTTCATAGAGCCCACTACAAAGTCATAACAGACACATGAAAGGAGGGGATAAACTAACCGTTACAGACACAAATACATGCACACATATTAGTGTTATATGCGTATGTGTGTCTATCTGGTGAGTGAACTCACTTGTGGGCTTGGAACTTCTTCCGTATGGACGTGACACACATTTGGAACATTTCAAAATGCACACAGTGGTCTCAGTGGAATCAAGAGTCCAACTTGGGTTCTTGAATCCTTGATTTCTGCCTTCAGAAAAATTCCCTACTTCCATAAATTGAGAGGAAATATCTTCTCCAAACAGTAGCTGGAAGACCTGCAGCACCTACAATCACCATGACACAGACAAAACAAGAGTTAAGTCAAAACATGATCATCTGAAATAATAATACAGTGGCCAAATGTTTTATAGATCATTTAATCGTGAAAAATGTTCTAATATACACGTCTAAATTTACTGGTTGATGTCGAAAATGCATTGTTTCACCTCTTGGAATTGTTGATTCATTAACTTGAAAAAAAGGAAAATATATCAAAATGTAATTGTGGATATTCATTAATTTAGGACCTTTCCTTACCTGATCAGAAGAGTCCATCAAACTTCATCCAGTACACCACTTGTTTCCTTGATAACCTTTATGGAAAAAAAAAATAAGGACGTTGACACATTAAAGAAAACGCCAAACGGCAAGCTAAAACCTGACCAGCGGTTATAGGCCAGCCAATCTAGCGTTTGACCCATAACTAATTGCAATAGTAATCATTCCAAGTTTTTTGTGATCCCTAGGTATATCTAATTAACATATTAAAAATCTACCTATTTATATTTAGTGGAACATAGTTTTTTTTTCAAGGTTAAAGGCAGCTATTTCCAATGCATTTTGCCATTGGGATTTACTACAGGTGAAATGGGTAAAATGTTAAACTAAAGATATCAACTTGAAACTTTCACAGTTGTTTACTCACATTATGGCAACGATTTTTGTATTGCAAGTTTTCTGAAATGTGATGCTTAGATATGCAAATGAGACCAGTTTTACTTAAATATGCAATAATTTGCATATATTTCTAGTAGAGATGCACCGATTGCAAGTTTTTGGCCGATTCCGATTTCCGATTTTTCATCGAGTTTGGCCGGCCGATACCGATTTTAGCCGATTCCGATTTAATTTCTTCTAACCACTTTACAGCACAAAGAAAGAGTTATTTTCTAGCCTATATTTTTTTTAATACAACATGTTAGAAATGTAGGCCTAATCAACTTATCAATGGCTGGTAGAAAAATGTGAATAGACAGATTCTTCTTCAAGTCTTCTTCAGCTGCAGTAATCCCAGTGTGGGACATTAATTTCACACATGTAGAAATGCACTAGGAACACTATTTCTTTTCTTCTCACATCCATATGCAATATCCAACTGTAAATATCTTCAGAATACTGATAACTGAAGTTAGTGCTACATAGGCTGAGATGTTGGAAAATGACAACAAAAAAGAATAATTTTGAGAAGCCTTGAAACACAGCAAATGACTTACATTCTCAGTCCACACTCTTCTTTGAACTTTCGCGATTGCTTGGGATAGCCTACTAAGGAAGTGTCCATATTTGGATGGCATAACGTCATGCAGGAGCTTTCCAACGACACCACGCATGATATGTTTTGTATCACGGTCGCGGTAGTTTATGACACGCTAACACGCTAACAATGCTAACTTTTGGCGAATTTAGAAGAAATATACAGGCGAGATCAGACAAAAGGTAATGAAATAAACCTCTAAATGTGTAAATCGGACTTAGTTGTTGTAGTAGTGTGAAAGAATACATGATAAGTTGGCAAACCGAAGCAAAACTATGTTTATTCCTGCCGTGCTATGTCGCTGCTTATTGATAGCGCTTGTGGTTCAGCTGTGGGCACGCAATTAGCGGCAAGGACGGGCTTTGATGAGCGCTGTAACCTGAAGTGACAGCTTAGTATAGTAAATTCCACGCAATATGGCAAAGCACAGCGTTCGCTGCATAGAAAAACTCAGTATTAGCGCTTTATCCAGCCCTGACTGTTGGCCTAGCTTCATCAAACTTTGCAAACTCAGCTGTGTGAGTGTGATGTTGTTACAAGTACGTGCGAGTGCATTTGACCGGCATAAAATCGGCATGTCTCAGACTGACCGGCCGGTCGCCGGTCGTGGCCGATCACGTGAAAATCGGCCGATTCCAATCGGCGGCCGATCGATCGGTGCATCTCTAATTTCTAGAACACTAAATCTGAACAATAGGTACAGTCAGCGTCAAAATAATTGCTGCATTTTGCTTATATATTGGATACCAAAAGCCAAAATACAATGGGAATATTAGATATCACTTCATATCACCTCAGAAATGAGGATGTCAAGTCAAGTCAAAATCAATGCGTTTCAATGGAAGTACATTATAGAACAAATGATTGTCAATGATATGGTATGATGGAAGTATCTCAATGCATCCCAAGTCACTTGATATGTTGTCTAAAGGTCAATATCTTCCTTATGTGACTTGGCATGCATTGAGATACTTCCATCATACCATATCATTGACAATCATTTGTTCTTTACTGTACTTCCATTGAAACGCATTGATTTTGACTTGACTTGATTTCCTCATTTTTGAGGTGATATGAAGTGTTATCTAATATTCCCTTTGCATAGGCTTTTGGCATCCAACATATAAGCAAAATGCAGCAATTATTTTGAAGCTGACTGTACCTATTGTTCAGATTTAGTTTTCTAGAAATATATGCAAATTATTGCATATTTAAGTAAAACTGGTCTCATTTGCATATCTAAACATCACATTTCAGAAAACTTGCAATACAAAAAATCGTTGCCTTAATGTGAGTAAACAACTGAGAAAGTTTCAAGTTGATATCTATAGTTTAAAATGTTACCCATTAAATCCCAATGGCAAAATGCATTGGAAATTGCTACCTTTGACCTTGAAGAAACGTATGTTCCATTAAATATAAATGGGTAGATTTTTTTAAGTGATGCAGGAGGGTATAAGGATCAATAAAAAGTATGAAACATTACTATTACTTTTGCAATTAGTTTCATTTTTGGCCCTTTATTGAGCTAGATTGACTGGCCTATTATATTCCCCACGAAATTCAAATTAAGGTAGCACTAGCACTAGCAGTTAGATGGTGGGGGCGAATGCTAACTTTCAACAGAAAAGTTTGTTGCCTTTTAAACAGATTGACGGTGAGCTAACCACTAACGTTACAGTTACACTACACAGCAGGCAAGCTTCGTCGACCTACACGTCTCTTACAGAAAAGTAAAACATGACCAACACTTGTATTCACAAATTCAATCCCACTATTTAACAGAAAAAGAGTTGGTCAGCTTTGATATCGTGTGCTAAAAGTTGCTAGTGCGCTAACCTAACGTTAACGTTAGCTATCATTAAACTAGCTGCTAGTTCTAACGTTAGCACGATAGCTAACGATACTGCGGGTATTCCCCAACCTAGTACATCCTCAGCACGAACGTTAAGTTTAAACATGGACGACGGGAATGTTTCTTAAAAAGTTACAAGTGCTGGCCAACTATTTAGACAAACTACATCTTACATTTATTATCTTACCTTGGCTTTCAAACAGTCAAACAGCCGTCGTCAGGCAGCCATTGTTCTCGGGCAACTTCGGACTTCCAGGGAGAGACGTCTGCCGACGTAATGACGTCAGATGGGTACCCGAAGGACTGAACCAAGAGCCTGACTGGCTTCGGTTTCACCCTCTCTGAACGAGATTATAAACACCGTTCATGCAGTAAAAATAAACTCTGGACCAACAAAAGAATGGACACTGACAAGTGTCAACTTAAGCCTACCTTACATTGACAGACTTAGCAAAGATTTGGAAAAGATTTTTGAAAGACTAGGCCAGTCTCAGATTAGGATTTTGCAAAGACTGTGGGTCACATTTACTAGACTGCTAGGCCTAGATTCATTCAAATTATTTCCATCGCGCACTACATCAACAGGAACTCATGCGATACCCTACTCATATCAAACTATCGCGTTTCTGCAGCACTGTTTCATGTGTGACATCCCTAATAGTTATAGGGCTGTTCTGTCACAAGAATAGCCGACTAATAGTTTATAAGAAATGAAATAACAAATAATCATATAGGCTACAGCTGTCGCCTATTTTGCCCCTTCCTGTGGTGTTGGAGAGAGGTCACTATTGATTTTTAATGTTCATGTCACTATTTGCATGAGCCACGACTAAAAAGACTTCCGATAATATCAAACATGTTAAACTAGAAAAAGACTACCTCCAACGTACTTTTAATAAAGAGACATGTAGATCTAATTCATTAATAAACGTAGTTTTGCGGAACGTAGCCAAACAAGAAAACATGATATTTGCAGGTGTGTGGTTTGGATATTCAAAACCTTCCATGCTAACCTTCCATTAGGTCCTTGCTAACCATTGTGTGACACTCTTATATTATTTAATAACTCAAAAGCACCAAAATCATACATTGGCCTACATGTGTAGTAGTCTAATTACACTGTTCGTCGTGTGCAGCAAATACAACACCTGACATTGTAGACAAATCAAAGAACCTCCTTCCGTATTTGTTTGGGTATTGAATTTATGTGAGTCTATGTCTCTGCTCTGTATGTGTATATATGTGTGTGTGTGTGTGTGTGTGTGTGTGTGTGTGTGTGTGTGTGTGCAACGTGATTCTGTGAGACCAGGCTGGTGTGTGTGTGTCTACATGTGTTTGTGTGTGGTGTGTAGCTGTGTGCCTTTCTATGTCTATTGTATAAATGTCTGTGTCTGTGTCTGCTTGTGTGTGTGTGTGTTTGTGTGTGGTGTGTGTGTGTGTGTGTGTGTGTGTGTGTGTGTGTGTGTGTGTGTGTGTGTGTGTGTGTGTGTGCGTATGAGTGTGGATGTGCGTATGAGTGTGTGTGTCTTTGTCTTTGGTGTTTGGGTGTAGCTTTGCTGTGCGTGTCTGTCTACATGTACAGTGCCTATAGAAAGTAATCATACCCTTTTGAAATAGTTGCTTTTCTTGGCTTACAGCCTGAAATCAAAACCCTTTAAATTTCAGTGGAATCAGTGGAAAAAGATTTTTTAAAAATCGGTTTTGATTTCAGGCTTTAAGACAAAGTGAGTATTTCAAAAGGGTATGATGACTTTCTATAGGCACTGTATGTGTTTGTGTCTCTGTTTGCATGTGTGTGTGTGTGTGTGTGTGTGTGTGTGTGTGTGTGTATTGCAGCTGTGCCAGGCCCGGCTAATCAGGAGATTTGGGAGGATTCCCGGTGGGCCGTTAACGTTTTGGGCCGGTATGAATATGTGAGCTTAAATATATTGTTTCTGAAGTTCATTTGCTGCGCCCTCGCAGCACCTCTGCAGCCTGGGTTGTGCGGTCTCGGCCCCTTACTCGCAGTTTCCCAAATATGAACAAAGTAGCACTCACAAATATGTTTCGGAAGTCGCAACTAAGTCTATTTTTGCAATCATTTACGGAAGTGAATGAGCGGCCCCTTCTCCAGTGCCACAACCATGACCATGAATGTGTGCAAGGGAGATGTGTAGGCTAATAATAATCAATTTGACTGTAAGATAATAACCCCAAATCTCAAAAGCCCTCGAAGATAAAATATCATTAAATCATTGTATTGGGTCCTCCTCATATGGAATATCTAGCACTCAGTTTCAGTGAGCAAATAGCCCTGTTAAGAGAAACCAGAGGAGCGTTCAAATCCCGCAGACACAGGACAGAAAGTGCACATTTACAGTGGTAGCCTAGCAGCTATTGTGCCTTACTCGGGTACTGTATAGGCCTATGCTATATGCAGAAATAAAATGGCCTTGGAATTGGAATTGGTGTGTTGAAGTCATACTTTTTCTCCTGAAATGTATGAATGAAATATTACCATTCCACCCAATGTATAGTCTGCCAAAGTTGTCAAAAATCTTTTATTAGCTCAGGGGAGGCCATTCCTATATAAACTCCTATCCCATCTCTCTTATAGTAGTAGGCATGTGATGTAGTGTACTTGAATGACCCACGCCCCTCAAGGGCCGCTAAAACTTGACATTTCACAGTAAAATTAAGTGTCCCACTCTGGCCCTGAGCTGTGCTGTGTGTGTGTGTGTGTGTGTGGCTTGCAGTTGTGTGCCTGTCTGTATTTGGGTATTGTGTTTATAGAGACTCATTTCTAATTTGAAACAAATAGGTTTGGATGAGCATGAGAGGGCTGGACAAAACAATGATTTAAAAAAAAAAAAAAAAAAAAAGATTAATCTAACAATTTTATTTTTTAGTTTGATTTCAGTTATTGATAATTTCTCCTTTAATTAACATGACAATCTATTCTGGCTAATTTAGCCTATCTAGGACTGTGTAGCCTAATACATGTTTAAGAGTCATTGCATGAGAAAACCAGGCAGAGGTGGGAAGATGGGGGTCGGCCAAATTGGCTCATACTTTGTATATGTGATAAGTATGTGGAACTATGAACAGCCATATACTTAAAACCCTCCAGCTGTTTTTTGTTATGGAGTTCTGGGACCCCTCTCAGAGACCCTCAAAAATCCAACAATTCATGGCTGAAAATGACTGAAATTGCCATTTCTACCCTGATTATCCTGATAAAGATATGAACATAAGCTTTATATTTCCATAGAGCCTAGGTAGCATAGTTTTAAAGACCAAAAGGTGCACCGAGGGGTTATCTACACCACTGAAAGCAGAATTTTCCTCCCTCTAAATTTCGGTCATTTTTAAGAAGCATTATCTCGTATTCGCAGTGGCTTTGGTGGATGGTTTTACTGTTGCTGGAGAAAGGAACATCTACTGATTCAAAAACAATTGTCGTCTAATTGGGCCACACATAATGTGTGCCGTGCCAGGAGGGTCTTTAGCAGGATTTGTCGTGTTTTGGCCTATGATAAACCATATTCAGATCGCCATCACATGGCCATACCATGGCATTACATCACAAACAGATGTAATGCCAGATGTTTGCGATGTAATGGCATGGTATGGCCACTCGGTGGCGATCTGAATAGTCTAGTTTCAAATGTATGACAACCAAGAACAACAATGCATGCAGAGGTCTGCACTCTTTGAGTGCTTTTCTAGTTAATTAAAGCTTTCTTTAACAATTTGTCATACAGTGACACTAAAATTGACCATAAATTACCCTGTATTGAGATATTATTACCCGGTTTATTATACTCCAAAACCCGAAAAAAAACCTATAAAGACCCTCCTGTCACGGCGCACATTATGTGTGGCCCAATTAGACGACAATTGTTTTTGAATCAGAAGATGTTCCTCTGTCCAGCAACAGTAAAACCATCCACCAAAGCCACTGCAAATGTGAGATAATGCCTCCTAAAAATGACCAATTTTAGAGGGATGAAAATTCTGCTTTCAGTGGTGCAGATAACCCCCTAGTGCACCTTTTGGTCTTTAAAACTATTCTACCTAAGCTCTATGGAAACTTAAAGCTCATGTTCATATCTTTATCAGGATAATCAGGGTAGAAATGGCAATTTCAGTCATTTTCAGCCATGAATTGTTGGATTTTTGAGGTTCTCTGAGAGGGGCCCCAGAACTCCACAACAAAAAAGAGTTTGAGGGTTTTAAGTATATGGCTGTTCATAGTTCCACATACTTATCACATATACAAAGTATGAGCCGATTTGGCCGACCCCTATCTTCCTACCTCCTGCTGGTTTTGCCTGGTTTTCTCGTGCAGTGACTCTTAAAGTGCACACAAACACACACATACTTATGTCGACAGACACACACAGCACAGTTACACACGAACACACACACGTGGATAGACACACACAGCACAGCTACACACACATGTACAGAGTGTATAATAACACTGGTAAAAAAATCTTTTGGTAAGAAATGTGTTGAGGAATCTTTTATGGAACTGATTGAGCCAAATCTGAGATTTACCAAATAGATATAGATGAGAATTGCTTGAGTTTACAAAGAGACCTCTCTGGCGCCTCAGCCTGAGTAAAGAATGAGTCATATAAATGAGACAAAACTGAGCATTATTTAAAACATAGCTGAGATCTCATTAGTAGATTAAAGGGAGTCTACACTGAGCCTAACACGAGATTTACCAAAGAGACTTAAATGAGAATTTCTTGAGTTTACAAGGAGAGCTCTCTGGTGACTCAGCCTGAGTAAAATATGAGACATACAACATGGACAAAACTGAGCATTATTTCAGACCTATTTGAGATCTCATTTATAAATCAAAGGGAGTCTACACTGAGATAACATAACTCTTTGGCTCCCGAGACAAACCTGAGAAGCGTGAGACAAAGGCAATAATCTCATTTTTGTATCATTGTGATCTCATTATTGTCTAGGAGAAACAAATGAGAAACAAAAGAGATCTCATTCTAAGAATTTCTTTCCTCTGGGCACCCATGCATCTCATCCATATCAGGTCATTGTTACCATTACCAGGGCTGTGGGGAGGGGCCACAGGGAGTAAGAGATAGGGTCTGCAATCACACAGTCCAGGCTGAGAAAGAGATGAAGGAGAGAGAGAGTGAGAGAGAGAGAGTTTCTTAAGTACAAGCACAGAAAGATTAAAAACGAGATTAAAGAAATGTTTTATAACCAGTTGCTAATCCTGACAAATAACAACCTGGATACAGTTCATTGCAATCTGGAGTGGGAGCATTCCATGAGTCTTTCAGAAGGGTCAATCAGGGTCACCCTGCAGTGTGTGTCAGAGAGAAACAGAGTGAGTGAGTGTGTGTGTGTAGGGGTGACTAGTTTGGAAATTTCCTGAGGATTTATGTGGGACCTGTAAATCTGATTATATATGACCTGTCTCTGTGCGTCCAGTGACAGGTCAGTGTGTGTGAGCTTGTGTGTATGCACATATGCACACATGTGTTTGTGGGGTCAGTGCCTGCCATTTTTGGGTCAAACCAAGTGTACTACTATGCCCAACGTATGTCACCAGCCTCTCAAGATGATAAAGAGGAGAACCAGAGAAATTACACACACACACACACACACACACTGGTGGGTGTCACTGCACATTCTTTGAATCTACAAGGACTCTTAATCGAATGACCACACATGTCTCTCCACAGAGAGTAAGCAGGTGGAATGTCCTTTTGATTGGGAGCAGACATTGAAATTTACAGTGTGTGTCGCACTTTAGCGCAAGCGTGCTTTTCTCTGTGTGACACCCCATGCCGTCTGTGCAGAAGCCACACAACGTGTAATCACTGAGCAGCTCCCCATGGACACAGAGGTTTATTGCACTGCAATTAACTACAGCCATGGGTCTCATGAACACATACATACACACACACACACACATGCATATACATACATGCAGTGAATGGTGAGTAAACCATGAAAAAAGACTGAAATAGTACCCATGCCCAGATCACACATAATGTCATTAATGTTTGTACAGGGTATATAATGTAATGTAAAACATATGATCTGTTGACCTGAAAGTTTGGGGTTTGTTGCAAAGCTTTGGACCGTGAGGTGACAAGGTTATCTAGTGGCTCGTTATACAGTTGGGGCGATATTTGTGTATGCTTTAGTGTCTGTGTCTACATGAATATGCTTGTGTGTGTGTGTGTGTGTATGGATGACCAGAGCCATAGAAAGAGAGAGTTGCGACACTCTTTGATGTTGCCGCCACGATCAAAAGTTCCAAAAAAACCTGTGCTGAATGGCTGAATCGCAGGAGGGTGGGATGTACTTCTGATGCTGGAAGGTGTAATCAATTAACTCATTGACTACTGACCAAGAGATTGGCTGTAAACAGTTCCAAAAGCCCCATAACGAGGAAATAGCCTGGAAAAAGCGCTGCCATTTTTTCCTATGGAGGTCTATGGGAGTGTCGCCACTCTGTTTTATCTACCGCTCTGGGGATGACTATTGGAAATTTCCAAGCGATTTAATGGAACTTGTAAATTCAATATGACCTTTCTGAGCTGCCAATGACAGGTTAGTGAGCTTGTGTGATATGCATACCTACTGTACACATGTGCCTGCCATTTTTGGGTTAAGCCAAGTGCACTATGCTCAACTTATGTCACCAGCCTCTCATAATGGACAACCATTATAACAGAATACACACAAGCAGACACACATGCATGCACACTGGTGGGTGTCACTGCCACATTCTTTGAATCTACAAGGACTCTTAATCAAATGACCACACACGTCTCTCCACAGAGAGTAAGCAGGTGGAATGTCCTTTTGATTGGGAGCAGACATTGAAGTTTACAGTGTGTGTCGTGTTTTAGCGCAAGCGTGCTTTTCTCTGTGTGACACCCCATGCCGTTTGTGCAGAAGCCACACAACGTGTAATCACTGAGCAGCTCCCCATGGACACAGAGGTTTATTGCACTGCAATTAACTACAGCCATGGGTCTCATGAACACACACACACACACACATCATATACATACATGCAGTGAATGGTGAGTAAACCAACTTAGACATAAAAAAATAAATAGTACAAATATCATGCCCAGATCATACATAATGTCATAAATGTTTGTAGAGGGTATACTGTAAAGTAAAACATATGACCTGTTGACCTGAAAGTTTGGGGTTTTGTTGCAAAGCTTTGTAGGACCGTGAGGTGACAAGGTCAGATCTAGTGGCTCGTTATACAGTTGGGGCGTTATATCATAATGTATACCTCTGCTTCTCTGGGTCTTTCACCTTAGTGAATACTCATTGTGTGTGTGTTTGTGCACTCATCTGCAGACTTGTGTGTATTTGTTTAGTGTCCGTGTCACATCAATATGTTTGAATGTGCGTGTGTGTGAGTGTGTGTGTTGCTCACTGCAATTAACAGCCATGGGTCTTTCTCACACACACACACACATGCCTACATACAGCGACTGGTGAGTAAACCAATTAAGACATGAAAAAAGATTGAAACAGTACAAGTATAATACATCAGATAGATCATGCGTGTGTGTGTGTGATCATCTGTAAGCTTTTGTTTCTTTGTGTATGCTTCAGTGTCTGTGTCTGCATGTGTGAATATGTGTGTGTGAGAGAGAGAGAACACTTCCATTAAAGTCTCCTGTGCATGTTACTCTCACTCCTCTGATGACCACAGCTACTCAGAGTGAGTCATCACTCACCCCCTGCCTTGTTACTCTCTCTCTCTCTCTCTTCTTATCCTTTCTCTCCCCCTTTCATTCTTCTCCTCTGTGTTCCGCCCATCCAGGCTTAATTGCATTGTGCCTGATTGTAGCATCTCCGACGAGCTCCACACCAGGGGGCTTATTGCTGAAGAATGCTTACCGCACATGTATAACTTAGAAGTGCAACAAAGTGAAACGTTTTCTTCCAATTGGCTGGTTGACTATTCCGTCACTTGTCTTTATATCAGAACTGGCACTCCATCAAAGTATGTCCCTGATTAAATGTCTAACTTACCAACAACAACAGCAACCTCCAAAGCCCTCAAAGCTATTCTTATCAAATTAACTGATCGAACAACGCCGTAGTCCTGCAATTTTCCAACCTGATTGGCGGCAACAATCTGACTGGCAGCCGCCTGCGAAATTCTGTCTGCATTTTCTGCAACTTTTTTCGCTCGCTTCATCCAACTTGCTCTTCTACCGTTTCCTCCCCGCAATTGAAAATGAATGGAACACAGAACTTCGCTGCATGCACTGTCACCGTTAGGCCTCTAGTCTCTCTGGTGGCATCAGTGGAGATGGGATTGAGTCATCCCCATGTGAGTTAGGGCTTTGTATTGCACTGCTGAAGTGGTGAAACACAAGAGTGTTTGTGTGTGTGTGTGTGTGTGTGTGTGTGTGTGTGTGTGTGTGTGTGTCTATGTGTGTATGTGTTTGTTGGGGGGGGGGGGTGGGGGGGGTGAACGTTTTCATCTGATGGAAAATTGAATTGGATTGTACTCTCTGCATTTTGTCTTAGATGAGAGAGGAGTTTGGGATGTGCACTGAAAATAACATCACTCACGGAGGAGTGGCTCCACATGTTCCTCACCTACATTTAATCAATATGGTATCATAAAACCAGAGCACAAGCGAAATGAGCTTTCTGATGGCCCTCGAGCAGAGAGCCTGGTCATCACCTGATGTGCTCCTCAGCTCACTCAGGTGCAGTATTAGCAATATGGCTATGCTCACCTAAAGCAACTCAATTAACTCAAGTAGCTCTTTTACCTTATAAAATAAAGACTTTAAACCCATTTTGATGCTACACTCACTGGAATAATACTGGGAATAGGGTCTCTGGCATTGCCAATGTGTGCATTGTTCTATGTAGCATTGTTGTCACGGGTAGGAGCATGAACCTTTCTTGTTGCTTTTTGACTTGGTTGTTCCCTTAGTGAAAAATGTGTACCAAGTGGTTTGAAAATTTACAAAAAGTTGAATTCTTTAGGCCTACTTTAAAGCACTAAAGCTTAAACTTTTTAAAAAACGTTCTTCTGTCGTACAAACGCTAGGTTATCCAACAACTAACAATGTCCACAGACAAGGGATTTTGCAACATTGAAGCAAGTCTAATTTGTAGTTTCTTATGTCTCATTCGACTAAGAACCACCACCCAATCTGGTAAACTTAGTGCTGTTATAGCCGATAGAGGGCCATGAAGCGAATGCAGAAGTGCCATTCACCCTGTTACGAGTTGATGAACCACTGAAACGATTTTGGGAACATTCTTTGAAGAAACAAACAAAAAAAAAATAATGTTGCTTTAATGTCACATATTTGACCTTTTTCGCCTGATGCACTTCAGAGCTGACAACTTCTGAATAGCTGACAGACTTAAACAAAATATAAAATTTGGTAACATTCCATGGCAGTAATGCCCAACAAATCACCATTTATGAGTGTATGCTGGAAGAAAAGAAAGCGGATTCCAGAGCATGACAGTAGAAGGAAGACCCTCTATCTTTCCTCTCTTCTTCTTCTTCTTCTTCTTCTTCTCTCTCTCTCTGTATTTGGGGCAATGGGAAGTATTGAATGTCTATCTGTGATAATCTGATCTTCTCTATTTCCTAAGGTCTTCCTTCCTCCTGTGAACCTGATCTGATCCATTGCTTTTTAGCCCTCCATAAAGTGATCCGATCTATCACTCTCTGCGGACCCTTCTCAAACAGACCAGCTATGTCCTAGGATCCATGATTATTACAGTAGTCCATGGTGCTATAAATTTGATTTGAATGTTTAAATAGAGGAGAATAAATGCAAAGGCAAAATACTGTTGATTGTTTACTACCAAATATACATTTGTCTTTACCTGCAATTGCTGTTTTTGGTTTATCATTTGCGTGGTGGGTGGGGGTCTGTGAGAGACAGAATATGTGTGTGTGCGTGCGTGCGTGCGTGCGTGCGTGCGTGCGTGTGTGTGTGTAGCTAGCCTTAGGGTCACAGATCAAAGCCTTTAACCTTGTTCCAGGGTCTTTCAAAGCCTTTAACCTTGTTCCAGGGTCCTTCAACTTGTACACATGTCTGGTTCCTAATGCTCTGGAAATCCTTACCAAATACAAGCACATTGTGTGTGTGTGTGTGTGTGTGTGTGTGTGTGTGTGTGTGTGTGTGTGTGTGTGTGTGTGTGTGTGTGTGTGTGTGTGTGTGTGTGTGTGTGTACGTGTGTGTACGTGCATGCGTGCGTGCGTGTGTGTGTGTGTGTGTGTGTGTGATAAATGTGAGCAACATTTAATTGTCAGTGATTATTATTCCTTCTTATCTTTTCAGTTGTAGCTGGGAGATCATTATGCAGGTAATCTCAATGACCAAGATATATTACATGTACAAATTCATTATTAATACACATAATTAATAATGAATCATGTAAGTGATAATTATGTACAGCACAATGGGTGTCCTGTAAAAACTGTCTAATAATACTCTTTATATCATATCACTTCATGTGTTCATGAATTTACACCGCTATGCACATTTGGTTGCACATTTAGCCTTGTATCGAATGTATTCTAGTTGGTAGTCCCTGCTACAGAAGATGAATGGCAGAGAGAGAAGGCAGTGATATCTCTTAATGCTGAAACAGGAGGTGATAGCAGAGGATTATTGTGCAAAGCAAGTCAGTGTTTTCACAGCAATTCTCTGTAATCAGGTTTTGCTTAACTGAGGTCATTGCACCTCTGCTCTCCTTTTCTCTGTCAGTTATTTAGCCATTTAGCCTATTGTTGGCCCACAGTGTACTATAACAATTTATTATTATATAAATTAGTGCTATGATTACAGCCTTGGTTTCCGCAGCTGTCTCTTGGATGTAACATACTGATGAGCTATCAGTCATGCAGAAAAAACTGAGTTTACAAAAGTTGAATAAAGGAACCAACATGTTCTGTGTTAAGACACCCAGTATGGAGGTTGTCATGAAGTTGGCTGTCAGATTTAAATAAATTCATGTTTACCAGAGCAAAAATGTTACAAAAGAGTTTAATTAGACTTGGACACCATCAGAAAGATATTGTTTGACAGTCTTAGGCAAACTGAGACATGTTTTAAGATCATTCACTTTTGATCTTGTTCTCAGTTACCCACTAAAATAAACAGTTCTTTCAATCATACATGTCTTTATCTCTTGAACAGAGCAGTATTCTGTTCATTTCTTCCCTCTATCTTACTTTCTGCCTATTCCTTCTTATCCCTCTATTTTTCTCTGCAATGCTCCCTGCTTTCTCCAACCACAATCCATTATGGAGCTCGGCAGTTATTTAGTGGCATGGGTTTAAGTGCCACAAGCCTCAGAATCTTTTCACAGAAACAAATGTGATCAAAACAGTGAAGCATTATGGTAAGTCAAACTTTCTGTCATTACATGATAAGACAGCATGAGTTTGTAAACACAGACCCTGGTGGGATGGGTCTTTTTTTCCGCCAAAATTGAATTATGAATATGATATTATACCAACCTACATAATTGTCTTATGAGTGTGTGTGTGTGTGTGTGTGTGTGTGTGTGTGTACCAGTGCAAGTGGGCATGGCTCCATGTCCAGTCCAGTGAGTCCACCCATCACTCTTGTGTGATACCTTGGACATAAAATGCAGATGTTGTTTTGTGCCTGTTGTCTGTCATGTCTTGATGGCTTTACTCCAAACTCAATATGACACAATCCCCCTGATCAGTGATGCTTGGTTTCTGTGGACCAGCTTCTGTCAGCCTCAAGCCTGCATGGGTGGGTCACGCTGTGGACAGGAAAAAAGGAGTAGCCAGAGAGAAGGAACAGGAAGATTAGAGAAAGTCAAGGATTAAAGAAGGATTCAGAAGATTTTTTTTTTTCAGGATGTTTTAATTTTTTTATCATGCACACTTTTCCTTTGCTCTTTTTTGCAAGGGCATGATCAGAGGGCATTTGGGCCATTAGATTTCTTAAAAACTGTTTAGCACTATAAAAAGAAAATCTTTACTGCATGTAACTAATATTCTTAATTACTAAATGGCCAGCATCACTGACACCAAGAATGTTCCCATATGCTCTGTCCGGTCCAGAAGTGCGGCAGCATCCTTGCGCCTCTGAGGGTGTGAATTATTGACCGAAACAGTTTCCTGACCTTCGCTCTCAAGGGCTCTCTCCATCCTGACACCTTCCAGCTTTGGATGAGGGAAGGCCTTGGAGTATGATCGAGTGTTTCTGGGTCTGCTGGGGGAGTCCCATCTCCCTGAGCTCATATCTGCAGACCTCCCTTGACACCACTAGGCCTGAGAGCCATGTACAGCTCTCTCAGCTGACAGGATGTGTTGAGATGAATGTAGCTGCACTGACTTGACAGTGGGTCAGACCCAGAGATGTACCACAGGAGACCTGAGAGAATGGGGGTCCTTGGGAGGTAAAGGGACTCAGATGATTGGGTCTAGAGGCGGGTGGAGGAAGAAGAGGTGGAGGTGGGGAGGGTTTGGGGATTAAGGTCAAAGTGCCGTCCTCGCGTTGTGAAAACCCCAGCGCTCCAGGCCCCTGCTTCCCACCAGGGTCATGACATTGAGCCATGGGCAGGAAGTGAAGGATGGATCACTCTTTTTTGCCATGTCGAAATAATCTCTCTCTCTCCCTAACCCTCTCTCACTTCTGTCTGTTTCTCTCTCTCCCTCTCTCTTTCTCCGTCTCCATGTGGGAATGTAGCAAAGGGAGAAATATGATATGTGAGAGGTTTGTGTGGGGGGGAGGGTTGGGGGTAATTGTCCCACTGCTCCATGTCATGCAGCTAATGGAGATAGAGGTTCAGGAGAAATTATCTTCCTAACAGACAGAGGTAGAGAGAGAGAGAGAGAGAGAGAGAGAGAGAGAGCACCAAGAAGTTATGCAGAGGAAGGATATTGGAAGCAGGAAGGAAGGTAAAGGGGAAATCATGGATCAGACATGAGGAGATTGACTCAATAAAACATAGTGGAGTTTGATTACAACCAGAGGGATGCACAATGGTGTATGAAGTTCAACATTATACTGCACTTAAAAGGGGACATCATTCATTGCACTCTAATACCATATTGTGTCTTTCCATGAATTCCAATGTCTTAATCAGTTAGTTAAGAGATTCAACTTTTTTGGAGGATAATGTTGAATGGTTTTAAAATACATTTTTGTGTGTGTGTGTGTGTGTGTACGAAAGGCCCACACCACACCAACAATGAATGCAATGCACACTCAGTCACAAGTCCATTTTGCTCTGTATGCTCTTCTCTTTTTTAAACTCATCTTTCACAAAATCTCATTCTCTCTTCTTTCTGAGTCCTTCTTTGTGCCCTGCCTCTTTGTGACATTCTCCTCTATAAACCAAAACCGCACAATGAAGAGCTAATCTGCGAGGCATTATGACATCATCAAAAAGAGCCCATTATCACAGTGTTACAAATTTCAATGCTGTGTGGTTCTCATTTGTTACTTTGTGAGAGGAAGATCTCAGAGTTTTTGTATCGTAGACCATGTCCTACACTGAGAATGACTCATCACAAAGTGAATAGCATACAAATTACGTTGAATCTAACACCATTGAACAGCTCATCCACTAAAAAGAAAGCTGTATTGTCTAATACATGACATTAATGTTCACCATGCTTTTCATACATGATTGAAATGTTCACTTTTGACAGCAAAAATAGTTACGTAAACTGATAGTTCAGTTTAGAACATAACTCAGTAGTTCAGCAATCAATTCATAAATAAGCATGTCTCCCCAAATGATCTCAATACTGCCAACACCTATTCAAAGTAACATAGAAGAATATCAACAATGTGTTAATTCATGGTAAAAACTTTTTTAATCTAAAAATCTTGTAAGCCCTCAAACACAATGAATGGAAACCCCTGTGTCAGGTTTCCCACTTTTTTCACTCAAAGTCCGAATGGCAGGCCAAGTAAATTGGTATATACTGCCACCATGTGACCATAATGTTTTTTTCTCTTTGGGCTATTGGTTCCTTCAATTGAGTTTACTCGTGCCTCCCATCCCCTAAAGAAAACAAATGACAACATGCAACATACAGAGATAAAGAAACATACTTCATTTGATTTGATTTGATTTGATGTGATTTAATGACTACACAGCCAGGCAGGTGGAATTTGTTTTCAGTAGCTGGTACAGGTTCCAACATTACATTAAACATTAACATACAGACAGACACATTCATACATGATACATAAGGAAGGTCCATTTGACATGCGTAATTTTGCAAACAGGTAGGCTACACCCACATGTCTGTACCTCTTTTTTGTGTATTAATGTATTACATCACTCCTTATATTAATTATTAAAAAAAATGCAATATACATGTATCTTTATGATAGGCTATATTTATGAGGAGAGTGTTTGACCTCCCATGTGGGTTTGTGAATGTGCACATGAGTGATCACAGATAAGGTGACGGACCCTCATAGTTCATTGATAATCAGCCTTGTTGCCTAGAGGAACAAATTGGAAAACAACCGCTTGCCACACAGTAAAATGAAAAGTGTTGATTTTTTGGTGATATTTTTTTCCAGTGTTGACTAGTGTTAATTAGTGTAACTTACGGAGTTAAATGAATATGCATGTACACCTACAGTGTAATTAAAACTCGCAAGCTAGTGTTTTAAGTGGGAGTGAATGTAGGCGCACTGGGCTGGAGTTATTTGAACATCCGGTCCTTCAGTTTTTTGAAAAGAAGACGGACGCCATTGAAGTTCAGCGCGGGATATGAAAAGGTAAAGTAATTTCTCCCCACTACTTGTGAAAGCTAGCATGAAAACTACGACAAATACACAATTAAGTAATGTAACATCACAAGTATGTATTTTCATACCAACGTGTTTTACCTACTAAGTAATATTAGGTCGCTAGCTGGAAAATTGTTTGTAAACTAGCCAACAAGCTAACATTAACTTCGGTGGGTTATAACCTAACCAATTTGAAATGGTCACGTTTATGTTCTTTTGTAGTACTTGGGACACTATTCTGACATTAATATAATATTGTAGTCGACGACGAAACCTTCCCGTAATTCGAAAGGAGGTTGAAATTTTAATAGCAGCCACCAACGGTGATAATAGCAGCTAGCTAACATGCTAACGTAACCGCTAGCAGCTAGCTGGTTACGGTTAGCGGTTACGTTAGCATGTTAGCTAGCTGCTATTACCACAGTCGGTGGCTGCTATTAAAATTTCAACCTCCTTTCGAATTTCGGGAAGGTTTGGTCGTCGACTACAATATTATATTGATGTCAGAATAGTGTCCCAAGTACTACAAAAGAACATAAACGTGACCATTTCAGATTGGTTAGGTTATAACCATCTGTTAGCTTGTTGGTTACAGCCAGGATTCCACTGTTCTTAGCAATCTCGTGTGGTGGCAAATGCTCGTCTAGCAGCACTAAGGAATCCGTTGACTGCCTAATTATAAGTCTGTCGACAAATTGACGTTTGATTTAACTCAACACTATTTGTATTTAATTCGGGTTATACGTTTTAGCTGATAGCTAACGCTAGCTGTGACCACGAGGGCATTTTTGTAGGCATTTGTAGCAGGTAACGGTCAGCCTGGTTGGTTAGGTGCAGAGCCATAGATACTATCTATGTATCTATATGGCTCTGGTTAGGTGTAGTGTACATTCTCAGTATGCCACTGAGTTTCTGTTGGTTTTATTTGGGTTTGATCAACTATTGAGGGTGCAGGTAAGTCAAAGATCTTAGAAGTAAGTTAGCCAGCTGAGACTAATTTCAGATTTTGTAGAAATATGCAAGCTTAAAGCATGCAAGTGCAGAAGGATATTAAGTCCATCAGTCATACAACTGAGCTGAGCAGACATACATGTTAATTCTATTTTTTTATGGATAGTGTAGACTATAGTACTGCCTAATGAAATTATCTGACTTAATACCAGTCAAGTTGCTTTAAATCAGTAGCGACTACTGTATGTCAACATATTTGAACACAAAACACTGCTGTTTGTCATGGTGAATGATATTGGAATTATTAGAAGTCTGTTGCTAGTTAGTTGATATACTGTTGATAGTCAAATCATTGTGGTTGTCGTATTGATGTAATCATGGATTTTGTTTGTTTTAACAGGGTCGGCACCGTGGACTAAAAAAGTATCTCACTGCAGCCTGTTCTTTTGAAAGTTTCATTAAAGGTGAGGCTTTATGTGAAACTTAGATTAGTATTAAATTTCCTGAACATGCTTTTATTCACCCATTGATGCTAATGACACTGAGATGATACAAAGATTTAGACTCACCCTTTTGTTGAATTGAATGAACTAAAATCAGTGACTAGATTTATTGAATTCTAAAAGCAACCCTTTAAGATTCCAATGTTGTGTTTTTGCAGAATTTGCGCTAGTAGATTCTTCTACTCCAAATTCTTCACTTTTGAGTGGAGTGGTATGGGGTGATATGGACTCTTCAAACAAGGCACATCAATCCACTGGTGCAGGAGGTGATAACACCTGCCATAGGAGACGCAGCAGAGAAGGCCAAACGAGTGAGTATTTGAAATTAAAATCTCACCAGGAGAAATCCTTGTCTGTCCGGTCTCTAAAATGCGGGAGCCTGGCTTCTTGTTCTGTTCAGTGTCAAATCAGCGGGCATGTTGTGTCACTAGAGACCCTCAGTGGTATAAAGTAGCGTTTCTCTTTTGATATGCTAGCTGCCGCCTTAGCTTTCACTGCAAACCCATTTGGTATTAACGCAAAAAACGGTCTGGCTCAAAACTCCACCAAATAATGTAATTTTGATACCATACTACCATAAATAGACCCTAGGTTGTTTGTATTGTGGAGTTAGGTGCAGGTATGTTTTCTGTTTGCAAGTGTATCACTGTTGTTGTTTCTCTTTTATGTATAGATGGTCCAGGAGGTTCTGGAAAAGAGTTCAGGGGGAGAGGAAATAATGGAGGATTATAGAAGATCAAGCACCTTGATTCACTGCACAAGAAGACTTCTTGTGAATATTCCATCAGCCACATGATTGAAATGCATGGGTAGGTTTCGTTTTGAATAAATTAATGTAACTAACCGTTCCCTGTCAGCACACATACGTCTCCAAGATGCCTGGAAAACTTCTGATCAGCTTAATTACATTCACAAGTTTTTCAGATCTTTTCCAGGCGTCTTAGAGACCTATGTCTGCTGACAGGGTTTGGTTTGATCAAGTCAAGTCAAGCCAACACGTGTGTGTGTGTGTGTCTTGGCATATATGTTGGACGTGAGATTTGGGGTGTGGCTACATTACATCGTTGATTCTTCCTTTAAGATCGAATTATGAGATTGAGATGTAATTTCGATCGAAATCGGGACATCCCTACTCCATTTTTGAGTTAAATCATTTAATAAATTCTGAGTGAATAATCAAATGAACATGTAATGTGGTGGAAAAGTTGATAAATTTGAGTGCAGACAACTTCCTTGCAGAGTGATAATCATAGTTCTTGCCTACATTTTTTTACAGGAACACTTCTACGACCCTGCGAGTGGGACAGGCTATGGCATGGCGTCCAGAAACTGCGGCGATGAGTGTCCCCGCGTTCGGTCAAGAACAACTCGGGGAGCCTTGCATTTCATACGTGAACACCATGATCATTGAAGTTATGTTAAGGTAGCAAGTTACAGTGTGGGTATACCTCCGGAACACTTAACAAAACTGTCGATATGTACTCGATAACATGGGTCAAGATTGATGGCTCTGAATATGGGGAGGGATTTGTTCTTTGCACTTAAGTCAAGGATGAAATTCCAGTGTTTGCCAGTATTATTTAAATTCTCTTAATTTATATTTTATGTTATGTTTTATTTCAGTGTTTTGCTGAACATTTCCATGCATATGATTGTGAGGAAAATGTTTATTGTTACAGTTAATGATTTGTACAAGTGTAAGGCTAAACAAAATGTCTATGGGCCGAACAGTGACCTATATTGTACCTGTGCACATTATTTTAGCCATGTCATGCCAAAGGTCAATAAAGAAAAAGAAAAGTAATTCATTTTCTGTGGTTTGATTAATATGTTTATTATTTAGGATGATTATTTTTCGTTTCTGCTCACTATTTTGCAAGCACAAAACCTTTTTCCAGGCTCTAGAAACTTAGTAATGATTAAACTCCAATGGAGTTAATTTTGAAACTCTGATAAGAGTTAAATATTAAACTCCAGTAGAGTGAATTTTGAAACTGGTCGAAACACTGATGGAGTTGATTAAACTCCCAACAGAGTTAATTTTGAAACTCTGATGGAGTTAATTATTAAACACTAGGCTGGTGTTAATTGTAAAACTCTGATGGAGTTAATTATTAAACACTAGGCTGGTGTTAATATGTCAACACTATGGAAAGTGTTGTTTTAACACTAACGAGTGAGGATTATATAAACTCTGGAATAGTGTTAAAATTAACACTCATAGAGTAAAATTAACACTGGCCGTTTTACTGTGCAGAAGACTGAAGCTGAAAAATACTGGGGTGAGTCTTTCCTTATATTCTGCGGGTTTTGTGACGTATCATTGTTATGCAAGTCCTGGATGGAAGCTCACACCCACTGATGCCCTGGGCCATCACTTTATAATGACATTGCAGCGCCCACACTATTCAAAGATGTCACTACTCTCTGATGTAGCCTAACCCAGAGAATGACCAAAGGATCTTGCCACATGCCAAACTCTTTCAGGTGTCTGAGGTGGAAGAGCTGCTGTGCACTTTTTTCACCACATGGTGTGAACAACCCAGAAGTACAGTGGCCCAGACAGCTGAACGAAATACAAAGGCGGTCCTCTGTGATATTAATACCAAGCTGCTGACTCTCTCTCTCTCTCAATCAACCAATCAAGTTCAATCAAACAAATCAGTTCAGTTCAGTGCCTTCTAGAAGATCTGCAACACAAGCTATTGAACAGGAGAACAGAAGACATGAAAGATGTTTAAAGCCTGTCAGAAATGCCTGAAATATATTAGATAAAATGTTGAATGAAATTATTTAGATTAGATTAGATTAGATTTTATTGCCATTGTGCAGAGTACACGTCCAATGTAAGCCTACAAGACAGGTGGTGCATATACAGGACAAAATATATAGGCTAGTGCAGTGTATACAATATACAGTTGGTTTACAGTTCAATTAAATATAAATATGTGCAATGTAGGCTACTATTTAGGCTACCTTAAAAGAATAGAATAAATAGCCGATCGATCGCTATGCATGATCAATGTAGGCTACATGTGCAGATATGTGCAAATTAAGAAACAACAATGAAATCATCAACGACAATGATAACTTTTTAAAGAGAATGTTAGTAAAATGATGAAAGAAATTCAGGATATTCATAAAACAGTAAAAACAATGGTGCATTGATAAAGTAGGCTATTTGATTAGAAATGATTAGGCTACAATAATAAATAGGCAAAATTAAAGAAATTCTAGGCCAAACAGATGTTATCATTAGTTTCTTGGAGGATAAAGATAGCATTATCCTGAGGTCCTGTGGTAGCCTAGCTACTAGTTTTACCACTGGTGATGGGTTCCTGTATTCTCTTCTTTGGGACATTGAGAAAGAGGTTGCGCTCCTGGCACCATTGTGTCAAGTGGTTGAACTTTCTCCTGTAGACCGCCTTATATTACGCCAATTAGTAGGCCTGTCTTGAAGCTGTGCAGGCTTTAAGTTTGAAATATTACAACGTTCACTGTATGCATGTGAATATGCACTGTAGCATGCAATTATGGCCCACACATTACAAGGATTTGGATGCATTGCCAATGACTTCAAGTATGGCCATAGACCTAGTCGAAGTTATCCTGGCGGTTATCCACTACATAACCGGTCCGCAATTGCATTCGTAAAGTTGCGTTATTTGTCCAATAGTAACCGCCAGCTGATCAAACATGATCAAACAACGTGTGTCATTCGTTAAAGAGAATGTGGGAGGGCGTTTACATAGGGAACTATGTTTGGTAGTCAATGAGAAGGAGAATACATTTTAAACATTACATGATGAAATTTAAAAGACTGGTATAGTTTTTAGGATCAAATGCAATATAACTACAAGGAGGCTATAATGCGTTGGCAGTCTTGTTCAGTAGTCTCGCTGTTTTTAAAATAGCCGACTAAAATACTTTACTTCTTCAAAGGAGCAATGACCTGCCTCCACTTTTTCAACTGCGATCAGCTTACTTGCTAATTGCAAGATCAACCCCAGTGTCTAGCTGGCTAGCTACCCGACCGTTAGATGTAGTGCAGCGATAGCTAGCTAGGCAGGAAGTACTTCAGGTTTACGACAAGACAGGTTAGCAAGCTGGATATTAGTGGGGAACCTGTATCCTAGCTAGTTACAGCTACCTCTGTACGTAGGTACCTTACTGTAATTGATAATTTTTAAGGTAGGTTAGTTTGCATACTCGACTGAAAAAGACAAAGGAATGGCTAAGTTGTCAAGTGAGTGACATGCTAAGACAGCTATGCTATTAGCTTCCACAAGTAATAGCTGGCTATCAAAGCTATCCTAAACCACTGATACTTGAAAGAACTTCGCTAAAGTTAGCAAGTTAGCTAACTAGTTGAGTTAGCCTGCCGTTTATTTTTAATTCCTTTGTGTTAGGGAAAGACTCAGTGGACTTTTGCCACTACTGTAAGTGTTTTTTTGCTCGGTGAAGTAGTTGTAGATTTTCGGATGGCCCCACATAAATATGGTTCGGGTGGTGGAGGTATTGGTTCTGGTCCTGGATTTGGTTATGGTACCGGGGGCAAAGTCGGTGTTCAGTCCTCCGGAATTGTGATGACTTCAAAGAAGCCCAAAATGGAACAGATTCAAGCTGACCATGAACTCTTCTTACAGGCATTTGAAAGTAAGTTTTGGCCCTGACATCATTCTTTTGTCGATGTGACAAAATGAAAGATGTCACTATTCACTAATGTCGAACTTCTGATTGTTGTGGATGAATGTTTCTTGCTAATATGGTCCGCCTGTGCTAGCTAGCTGGCTAAGTGGTGAGGACAGTGCTACTCGCACTGGTAACGAGTACTTTCCCCTGATAAGCTAGCTGATAGCTAACGTTACCCCTGGCACCTAACCGGTGAATTGCTTGAGTTTGCCAACCAACCAATTAACATTTGAAGTAGCATTATAATTTGTTGCTGGACGATAACGTTGGCTATCTGACAAATCTCTGATGCCATACTATTTTTTTATGTAGTCAACTTATAGATAACGTTTTTGAAGCTAGTAGCTAGCTTCATACCAGATGTTGCTGTCATGTAACATTAGCTAACTAGCTTTTAGTTCAACATTGTAATACATTTTGAGTTGAGCCTAACGTTAGTTTTGGTTTTCTGCACACAAAACAAAATACAATTCGTTAGTCTGTCAGTTACCATTGTGCAGCATTATGCCAACATTAACGTAGTTGATGACCAATGGACTAGTTTTTGAGATGGCTTCCAACACCAGATTCTGTTCGATTAACATTAGCCGGTCTATTTATGTATTGTCCATATTGTGCACATTATGGTTTAAGTTAACACCAAGTTATTTCCTGGACAGAGGTTTTACTGTACATGTGGGATCATTTAAGAGCTATACAAGTGGCTGGTCACGTTTATATCTGACTTTCAGTTTAACGAGCCACGTGCCCTTTCATTGACAACACGTGCGTTCTTGAGTGTATAATGTTGTAATAAACTATGTCGGTCATATTCAAAAGAAATTGAGTTGGAGTTCCCTTGCCTTTGTTTTCCTCTCATTCAAGATGCAGTGGTCTTGACAGATAAGCATGTCTGATACAGGAAGTCTGTTTCACCTAGTGAAGGGTCGTTACTGATGGCTATCTGTTTTTTTTCTCACAGAACCCACACAGATCTATAGATTTCTGCGTACCAGGAACTTGATTGCAGTGAGTATATACAATAGACTAGGTCCTGGAGTAGTACAGGTTTGCATACCGTATGTAAATGTTTTTTTCAGAGGCGGGGTTTAACAGTTATGTTGCAAATTTTCATTCAGTGGAAAATTAAATCACACCTCAAACTGATTATTCATTTTTAGGGAAACCCCCATTTTTTAACGGCTGCCTCTGTGTGATGTCATTAGTAGACCTCTGATCAGGTTTGAAAAAGTTTGACATCTGTTGTTTTTTGCAGCCCATCTTCTTGCACAGGACTCTCACATACATGTCCCATCGAAACTCAAGAACAAATGCCAAAAGGTAATCGATGTGCTTTCACCACGCTTTGGCTTTTGTGTATTCTGTATGACAATGAAGTTCATATGCAAAATATGACCAATAAGATGCCACGCTTAGCTTTTTGTATCTGCTTCTAATTTGAAGCATGGATCAAAGAAGTTGATACTTACACTAAGAATGAAGATACTGGCTATACTATGAATATTCAATAATTACATTAATGTGTGTGTGTGTGTGTGTGCGTGGCAGGGGATATACCTGTGTGTTTGTGCTTGTGTGTCTGTGTGTTATGTTACGAATGCATGTAGCTAACTGTAATGCACACAAGCACCTGAATGAAATATTTGATCAGACCAGTATCCTTGTCCTGTTAGGTGAGAAACACCCTTTGTTGCAAGTTTGTTTTCTTCACACAGGAAATCTTTTAAAGTGGATGATCTGCTGCACAAGGTTGAGAAGGCAAGAGGAGAGCAAGAGTCTCAGAGGTGAGAAAGTGACATTCTTACCTAACCCACATGGAAAAAAAAATTCTCTCTCAGTATTCTGGTTTTTAAACTGATCTCTTTGCTTTTCTCACTACAGCTTGGCTTCACATTTGCAATTGACTTTCACTGGATTCTTCCACAAAACAGGTGGGAATAAGACATGCAATAGTTTTTGTATTGCATTTTCTTATATGCTTCAGTTCCTGAGGTAAATTCACTCTCTCCACTTCTGTTTTCATGGTATATCAGAAAAGCTATCGCAGAAATCGGAGAACGAACAAAACACAGTGCCCTTGGAGGTGCTTCTAGTGAAAGTCTGTCACAAGAAGAGAAAGGTAACAATCTCATCAATCTGTTATATAAACCAAGTTAAAACTGCTTAGTGCGCATTGTCAAAAGCATGTTTAACTGGCTGCCTCTTTTTTAATAAGAAGCAGGTCATGCCTCAGGTGCTACAGAAACCCTGTTGGCTATTGAGCAGAGGGCATTCTCCATGTCACTCTGACAGTTGCCTTTTTCATTTTGACAAGAGCCTTTATCTTATAACAGTAATATAACCTGCCTGTCTGCTGTGTGCTGTGCGCAGGATGTCAGCTGCCCGATAAAGCAAGTGCCTACAGGTAAGAAGCAGGTGCCTTTGAACCCTGATGGCAGCCAGGCCAAGCCAGGGGCCTTCCCCACACTGCTGGTGTCCAGCCAGGAGTTTGAGCCCAGCAACAGCCACATGGTCAAGTCCTACTCGCTGCTCTTCAGGGTGCCCTGGCCGGCCAGGTGCCAGCTCGGCGGCCTGGCCAATGGCGAGGCCAACGAGAACATAGGTGTGTGTGTGCACCTGTCCACTTTCCACTAATCATTGTAGAGACGAAGTGAAGCAGGACGTTCGCTGTTTCAGCAGATTGTCCTTAGTTAATAATATAACATGGTTAAGATTAAGCGCCGTTCAAGTTCAATTCTTGTCATTCGTTAAGACAGTGACGTGGTCTGCATGTGATGGTGATTAATTGCGAGTAGCTCTAGCTGCACTACGTGATGGGCCAGTTGTGCGCTGAACATGCTTTTCATTTCATGTGTCATGGCAGGTGTTGTTGAGGAAATGACGAGCAGAAAAAAGCGCTCCTTACCCAGGGAAGATGGCGAAACTATGTTTGTGGCCCAGATGACTGTTTTTGATAAGAATCGGTAAGTTGTAGGCTGCATGCACAATTGTCACTTCCCACAGTTGTTACTTTCCCCTTGCTTGTAATAATTTATGTTTGGCGTAAGTATTGGGAGATGATAATGAGAGGGGTCATTTTAAATGTATATAATATGTGCATGATTTCTCTTGCCACTTGTATTTATCCGTTTTTCTGTTTGTGTCTATCAGGCGTTTACAGTTACTTGATGGAGAGTATGAAGTGTCCATGCAAGAAATGGAGGAGTGTCCAGTTGGTAAAAAAAGAGCCACATGGGAAACCATTGCAGATCAGAAGGTGTGTGTGTGTGTGTGTGTGTGTGTGTGTGTGTGTGTGTGTGTGTGTGTGTGTGTGTGTGTGTGTGTGTGTGTGTGTGTGTGTGTGTGTGTGTGTGTGTGTGTGTGTGTGTGTGTGTGTGTGTGTGTGTGTGTGTGTGTGTGTGTGTGTTCAAGAAGAGCTGCAAGCAAGCCTGACTTTCACAAGCAACTGCATAGAACACGCCCAGTAATTGTTCGTAATAAATCATATATGATAGGATACACTCTGGAAAAGTGATCATAACCCTAGCATGCTGTTTCCCTCAGCAGCTGTTTTGGGGGTTAATTATAGGCTTGTGGGTGGATGTTGGTGGTTAGACCCTGTCTCATACAAGGCTGAAGGGTTTGAATGTTCAGCAACAGTGAGCATGTCTCTGACAAACCAAAAGGACTCCCAAAGTCCACAAATGACTTCATTTTCCAATCCCAGCCTGACTTGACTAAAGCCTCTTCTCACTCCCTGTCCTCCCGCAGTGGCTGCCTGATCTGACCTTCCAGGGCCCCACGCTGCAGTTCACCCTGCGCTGGACAGGAGACGCGTCCAGCCGCTCCACGGCGCCGGTGGCCAAGCCCCTGGCCACGCGCAACTCTGACTGCAGCAGCGGCGCTGCAGAGAGCAGGCCGTGCAGTCTCAAGCCCCCGCAGACAGCAGGTAAGATATTCACCTGGATGTGAACACCTGGTGGCCATATCAGAGCTTGTCCACACGGAGACGAGTTTTGGGTTAAACGCAGCTGTTTTGCTTCGTTTTGGCCGTTCGTCCAAACGAATACTGCAAACGCATAGCCCTAAAACTAATCGATCTGAAACCGGGTCCCAGAGTGCATAAGTTCGAATACGCATCCCTCTAGCGTTCGTTTGGACGGGGAAGACGCATACCTGCGTTTCGATGATGTCATCGCCACACTCCTCGACCCCTAGTCCATACCTGTCAACATTTAGCTTTCAAAATAACGTGATAATGTTACTGCATTTCGGTCGTTGTTTTTACCTTACCTAGAGCCTATGCAGCCTATCCAACTGCTGCCTGCAGGCAGCCTACTTCCAAAACTCCAAAGCTGCTGTCAGATTTTGTAGGACACAAGTTAGGCTACCAACACTCAAGAACAGTTTGTGATGTGTTAATCAATTCCAACCATTTCACAGCAGCTAATTCTGGAGTAGCCTAGGCTAACTAGCCCGCTTGCTTGCGAGACTCGGCTGTGAACTGCACCGGTTTCCTTATTTGGGTTTACGTTGCCAGGTGCCAGAACGATTGAAATAAATTGAAGTAGGCGAAGTGATTGCGTAGGCTATGTGTCGGGTGTATGGCAACCTGTTGTCAGAAAATGAATGGATCAGTGATTTTCGAATGAAGTATGATGGCCATGCAAATTACGAGAGTTTTTCGGGAGAAACAACAAAACGGGAGGGTGGCAGGAGATGACCTTAAAGGGATATTCCGCCATTTTTGGAAATACGCTCATTTTCCACCTCCCCTCGAGCAAAACAATCGATATTTACCTTGTTCCCGTTCATCCAGCCATTCTGTGAGTCTGGCGATACAACTTTTAGCTTCAGCCTAGCATAGATCATTGAATCGGATTAGACCATTAGCTTCTCGCCTGCTAGCTTCATGTTTAAAAGTGACTAAGATTTCTGGTAATTTTCCCATTTAAAACGTGTCTCCTCTCAAGTTAGAAAGTGCAATAAGACCAACTGAAAATGAAACCTGGTGTTTTTCTAGACTGATTTGACCTGGAACTACACTCTCATCTGGCGTAATAATCAAGGCAACTTGCAAGCGTACCATAGGCGCAGTGATATCTTACGCAGCATCTGAAAATAGTCCCCATAGACAACAAGCAGTAGTAGTGCCAGTAGCTGCAAGTTGCCTTGATTATTACGCCAGATGAGAGTGTAGTTCCATATCAAATCAGCCTAGAAAAACGCCAGGTTTCATTTTCAGTTGGTCTTATTGCACTTTCTAACTTGAGAGGAGACACGTTTTAAATGGGAAAGTTACCAGAAGTCTTAATCACTTTTAAACATGAAGCTAGCAGGCGAGAAGCTAATGGTCTAATCCGATTCAATGATCTATGCTAGGCTGAAGCTAAAAGTTGTATCGCCAGACTCACAGAATGGCTGGATGAACGGGAACAAGGTAAATATCGATTGTTTTGCTCGAGGGAAGGTGGAAAATGAGCGTATTTCCAAAAATGGCGGAATATCCCTTTAAGATTGGAGAGAAACAAGGGGGAAACGGGAGTTTTTGGCAGGTATGCTCTAGCCTTCCACTCATAAACTGTAAAAGTTTTCACCTCGACGTCTCGTTAGAACTTCTTCCTCTCCGTTTTTGGTGATTTGGTGATGAACTGAAACAGCGCCACGTATAGGCCTGGAATATGAAGTAGCGTGTTGAGTCGTATTGATGGATCCGTTTGGACGCAAATACTCTTGATACGCTGTCAGGTAAAACGGAGGGGGGAGGAGATTGTTTTGCTACGTGTGGACATGGTCTCAGAGGAATTTTTGATTTTCTTGCAATGCATGCAAACACTTCTTGTTTGTTAAAGGGATATTCCGCCATTTTTGGAAATACGCTCATTTTCCACCTCCCCTCGAGCAAAACAATCGATATTTACCTTGTTCCCGTTCATCCAGCCATTCTGTGAGTCTGGCGATACAACTTTTAGCTTCAGCCTAGCATAGATCACTGAATCGGATTAGACCATTAGCTTCTCGCCTGCTAGCTTCATGTTTAAAAGTAACTAAGATTTCTGATAATTTTCCCATTTAAAACGTGTCTCCTCTCAAGTTAGAAAGTGCAATAAGACCAACTGAAAATGAAACCTGGCGTTTTTCTAGGCTGATTTGACATGGAACTACACTCTCATCTGGCGTAATAATCAAGGCAACTTGCAAACGTACCATAGGCGCAGTGATATCGTACGCAGCATCTGAAAATAGTCCCCATAGACATCAAGCAGTAGTAGTGCCAGTAGCTGCAAGTTGCCTTGATTATTACGCCAGATGAGAATGTAGTTCCATGTCAAATCAGCCTAGAAAAACGGCAGGGTTCATTTTCAGTTGGTCTTATTGCACTTTCTAACTTGAGAGGACACACGTTTTAAATGGGAAAATTACCAGAAATATTAGTCACTTTTAAACATGAAGCTAGCAGGCGAGAAGCTAATGGTCTAATCCGATTCAATGATCTATGCTAGGCTGAAGCTAAAAGTTGTATCGCCAGACTCACAGAATGGCTGGATGAACGGGAACAAGGTAAATATCGATTGTTTTGCTCGAGGGAAGGTGGAAAATGAGCGTATTTCCACAAATGGCGGAATATCCCTTTAATGACTTTCTTGTTTCTGTTCCAAAAGCTGTAAAGGAGCCAGTTAGCACTGACACTGTCCTGAGGAAGGAGCAGATTGTGGCAGAGTCACGGCAGAAGCCCAGGATAATCTATCAGGTAAAGCTGAAAGCTTGTTGTCTGTGAAGAATCCTCCACATGTAGGACAGTACAGGCATATAGCCCAGTACCTCTTTTCCCTTATGTGTCCATTTGTTGTGTTGTTCCAGTTCCTCTACAACAATAACACGCGTCAGCAGACAGAGGCGCGGGATGACCTGCACTGTCCCTGGTGCACCCTGAACTGCTGTAAGCTCTACAGCCTGCTCAAGCACCTCAAGCTCTCCCACAGCCGCTTCATCTTCAACTACGTGGTGAGGGATCTCTCTCTGTCTCTCCACATCTGCTCACATGCCCACTTTTGCATAGTAGTATGCTTACCATAAAGATAAACTCTGAGGAGTCATAAACAGAACAGAAGCAGGATGTTGCTGATATTTGCGTGGGCTATTGACAAACGGAATACAGGGCATTGTTTTGGGTATTCATGGGTTTCATCAGGTTCCTTTCCACAGGTGTATTAATTAAGCACCATGCAGTCTGCATTGATAATCATGGTGCTTGATTTTATACACTTGTGGAAAGGGACCTGATGAATCCCATAAATTGGTGGAAACAGCTCTTGAAGACACTGGCAGTTGTTATTGGATCTGTGTTGGTGTTGAAGTGGTGGTCCATTGAACGGATGCAAGTCCTGAGTGGGTGAGGAGCTGTGTTGTGTTAATCAAATTGTCCTCGCTCTGTATTCTCCATTCCCTCACAGCCTCACCCCAAAGGGGCACGGATAGACGTATCCATAAATGAGTGTTATGATGGTTCGTACGTGGGCAACCCGCAGGACATTCACAGTCAGCCTGGCTTTGCCTTCAGCCGCAATGGCCCCGTCAAGAGGACAGCAGTCACCCACATTCTCGTCTGCAGGTCTGCATTCCACCACCATTTCCCATTACAACTGCACAACCGTACCTATAATGTGGCTTACTTGTGATTCATTAATACATATTGTCTTCTTCATATTGTAATACCGCAAATCAATACAATTTCAGTCATTGTTGACATGCAGAGTTATTATAGAGCTTGCTGACATATGCACTACTCTGAAAAAGTCAGGAATATTCAGCTTTCAGGTTTAATTTGTTGGCAATCACCATTGCATGCCTCTAATTAAATGCCCTACTTTCAACCAATCAGATCAACGATCCGGGTGAGCCTGATGGATAAGCTAGTTTGTGATTGGTTCCAACTAACATGGACAGGAAGCAGGAGAGATAAATGTGCCGGTTTCCAGCCTGAGTTGCAGGGCGAAATCCAAATGCCGGCAGATCGGGATGGGTTTACCCAGTCTAGCGAAGGGTATTATAAGATGCATAACCTGTAAATGAAAACGCTGTTCTTCAGGCCCAGACGTCTAAAGCCCAGTCTGTCGGAGTTCCTGGAGCCGGAGGAGGGGGCTGATGTGGAGCAGCAGCGCATGTACACCAGCGGCCACAACCGCCTCTACTTCCACAGCGACAACTGCGTGCCGCTGCGGGCCCAGGAGATGGACGAAGACAGCGAGGACGAGCGCGACCCCTATTGGCTTCGGGAGAAAACGATCATGGTGAGGGCTCACACCACACCACACCACACCTAGGTCCTCTCCACACCTCTCACCACAGACGGTGAACCAGGTCTTAATGTTGTCAGGGAGTGGGCAGGAATTCACCCCCCAAGTAGCAGTTGAGTGACTAAATTTTGGCAGCACACAATGTTTCTTTTCCACACAGCTCTGCTTTTAAGGACCCAAACATTCACATCATTATTACACTAGAATGACACTCAAGAGACCATGTCATAATGCTGTAATGTATTGTTAGCAAGAGTGAAACAAAACTCCAGTGTATCCACTCGCAATGTCATGAATCATGCACGTGAGTCATTCGTTTTTTAATAATCCCTATAGACTGCCTCATAGATGTTGCGCTCTATAACTACATGGCATCCCGTCTCATATCCGGGTCTGAGAGTACAGTCTATAGTGTTAAACTGGGTCTTTTCTTTAAGATACTCACCGCACAACCTGCTCTACTTTTCTTTCTGTCACTTTTCTGATCTACTGGATTATTTAAGCTCTAGTTCTATTTGATTCACTTGTTTTAGCAGCTTGTGTAACATTCCTAGAAGTTTGAGAAATGTATAAGGGTCATTCCATGCCAAACGTACAAATGTCCCCACTCGACCGTCACAGTGGGGACATTTGTACGTTTGGCATGGAATGACCCATAAGCTAATGCATTTCTTCACCTTGTCACAGACATTATTACTTGTAAGTGCGGGCAAAATGGTTGCACTATTGAGCACTGATTCAGGCTTGGCCAGGGCCATTTAAGATTTTAAAATGGGTTTCAGAAATTTCTTATAAGTTCAGGCACAGAAATTGTCCTAGTTTTTAGGCCAAGTGGATACAGGTGTGGCCATTCAAATGAGATTCTCAGCTCTGTCTACATTTAACTGTATATGTTTTGTTTTAAGTTTTCCAAATTTGTTCTATGTTCCCAGACTAGGGAAATGGAAACGTTGTGCGCCCACATTACAACATTACACCACTATGTCTGCCCTTTGTCAAGTCCCACATTCCTATCTTACTGTTGCTAGGTCAGATAAACAATGGCCATGCAGGGGTCTGACTAGAAAAGCGTTGAAAACCTGTCTACTTAGCAAGCGTTAAAATGCATAATTCGCTATTATACTAGCTAGCCTCATCTGGTAAGCTAAGCGAACAAACATACAAAATGCCTTGTGTGGTGGACATTTTAAAACATAACATGCGGTTTCTAAGGATCGACAGGGATGTATATTTCCACATATAGTTATAACAGCTTCTTTGAAGAAGATTATACATTTGTTGCCATTCACCGCAAGCGCGCTAAGATAGTGGAGGTCGAAGTGAGCATAGACTAGGGCTGTCAAAATTGCTCAAAAATGACGTTCGAATATTCACCCTAAAAAAACAGATTGATTCGATTATATTCGAATATCTGGTTGCGCATGTTGTCCATGACGCGCATTACGTCAATAACAGGACAAAATAATAAATTAATACAAAGAGACATAACTACTTGTAAAAGGTAGTTCATTTAAGTATAAATATATTTGACAACGTAGGCTATTGCCTACTCAAAAACAAGTAAATCAAAGGTCAACACCGCAGACCTCACTCTCGCTTGCTCTCTCGCACTCACACACACACTTTCTCTCTCTCTCCCGCACCCTCGCGTTTGTTGCGCACCTAGCTCTCTGCGCTCAACGGAAAATGAACAACAACAAACAAATGTTGAGTGCTGATAAAGATTTGTGTAGCCTACAAGCAATTTAAGATTGTGACTCTTGTCCCAAATAGGCTATAGCAGGCTTCATTCAATGATTGAAACAAATATTATTAAATTAGGCTAATTGAAGTTTTACAGTGGGCTATCCCGACTTCAGTTTCATGTGCTGTTACATCGCGTCGTTAATCAGCTCCTCAGCTTTCAATCCCAAAAGTTGTTGTTTCGATTCTAGGCTATTGGTGACTGTTACACAGGGATACGGTAGACTACATTGCTTGACAGAACTCCCTGAAGCCTGCCCCATCCACGACACTGATCGGTCTCCTTACAAATGAACAAAATTAATTTCTGCGTGATGGCCTGCTGAAATGGACGCTTAAGAGCGCGGCATTGCAAGCCAAAAGCATGAAATGTGTTAAATAACACGGCAGATGACTTAAGAAACCGGCGTGTCATTCTACGCCTTTTGGTGAGGCCAGGCTGCCCCTTCTCTTGTTGCAGACAGAGCTTGTGGCGGCGGGCGTGCAAAATAAGTGTCAATAGCCTACGTGGCTGTTTAGCTGTTCCTAAACAGCCAACTTTTTCTTTGAAGTTGAAAGGTGTTGTGTGGATTCTACGTTGCTCGTTTTGAACCGAAATGAAAATGCAAAGCAACAGGATTACAACAAACTTCTAGCCTACCTATGCTTGCCTGATCTGAATGCACCTTTTCTCGGTCGGAATAGGCTCACTTTTGGCCAAACAATCAATTGCTCGATTAGCAAGATTTTGAAGCTGGATTTTTTTGGATAGGACTACACACAATTATGTATGCTTTTTAAACGTAGACGTAAACGTATCACGTAGGTTACAACTACCAATTGAAATCAAAGTAACTTACATCGATTCCCCTCTCAAAGAACCACACGCACTTCAAACAATCATGCGTTTCACAGGCAGGCTAAACCGAGTGCGTAATTTAGGCGCTCCGTTCGCTAAAAAAGTTTAGAATACTGGTCTATTTTGTTTTCACACGTTCGCGTTGCTATCATATCTGATGTAGCCAGTTACACTGATCATAGAGGAAGGTGGTTGATGTTGCCTCCCTGTCAGTCTCACGTGCGTGCATTGTATTGCAGTGTATTGCAATGTATTGCCACATACTGTATCAGACCCTGTAAGCTCTCGCGGGCCATATGAAATGATGTGGCGGGCCGCATTTGGGGGTTTAAAATCACGTTTTCTGCTGCGGTCGAGTTGGGCTCTGCACCTTCTGCTGTCTTCCAATGTAGTCAACTTTCAATAATGACTGTGCTCATGCGGCTCCTGTCACCTGTCCCTGATCCTTCACGCAGCGCATCCTATGAGCGCATTCACTCACAAAGCAGACAGCGGCGCCTCTGCTACTGCAGGTGTGTTTTTACACATTCGAATATGCATTTTCATAATCGAATGTCTGATTTTTAAAACTATTCGAATATAACTTCGAATTTAGAATATTCGTTGACAGCCCTAGCATAGACCGTAGGAAGGGAGTTGTTATTGTGGAGAGTTTGCTCTCTTCCGGAAAAGGGACACCTGGCCATTATCAAATCAGGGAAGGAACTGACCAGGTCCAATCAGAAAGAGAACATGTACTTGTACGTCACTGTCTTCAGATGTTTATCCATACCATCATCCACACGAATACGCAAAGCCTGCATTTTCCAATGAAAACGGAGTCGGAATCTTTCCATTTCAGGAACTTGAAAATGATGATGTAATGTGAACGGGAGGCCAAATCGTAACAAAAGTTGTCATCTGTTTGGTTTTATCTGTAGCAAATTGATGACTTCACTGATGTGAATGAGGGGGAGAAGGAGGTCATGAAGCTGTGGAATCTTCACGTGATGAAACATGGGTGAGTGGGTGCATTTTAAATCAGCTGGATAGCATCATGTTTCACCATTTCATTTGTTCTTTATCACTACTGTTATGTCTGTATTGTACAGATTGATTCTTGTCTCATTGTTTCATCAGTGATGGCCATCTAGAGCTCTTTGAATCAAGATGACATTTTTTCACTGGGGACACATGTTGATGTTTTTGCCCTCAGATTCATTGCAGACAATCAGATGAACCATGCCTGCATGACGTTTGTGGAAAAATACGGCGGTGACATTGTGGAAAAGGACCTTTGCCGAAACTTTGCACTGCACATGGTCAGCATGCACGACTTCAACCTGGTCAGTGTGGCGACCATCGATAAGGCCATGGCCCGCGTGCGCGACCTCCAGCGGAAGCAGCAGCGGGCGCACGACCAGGCGCACAACGTCAGAGCGCCCAGCAGCACTGATGCCTCCTCCACCAGCCAAGCCAGCCAGGGGCCGCTAACAGACAAAGAGGCAGCAACGACAACAGCAGCAGCAACAACATCCACCGCCACCACCACAACAACATCAGCATCAGGAGGAGCAACCAGCAGGGCCCGGCAGAACAAGAGGCAGAAGCTTTGAGGGCCCAGGGGATGGGGGATGGGGGGGGGGGGGGGGGGTGGGTGGGTTTGGGGAGGCTAAGGGACGGGGATCAAGGAGGCAATGGGAAGAATCTGGTGCTCTCTTTGGGTGGGGCGCCACTGGACGCATTATCCAGTACAGTACCCATGCATTCCGTACAGGGTCTCAGGTGCTTGGTGTCTGCTACAAGGTGCACTACTGGCAGATGTTACCAAGGGAAAAAACAAGCCGCATAAAACTAACAAAAAAGCAAACGAAAACCAATAGAAAAAAGAGAATCGTGCAAAAGATTTATGGGTCATTTCTAGATGAAGGAGCTGCATTTGTCATTTTTCCATTTGCTCTTTCCTTACTGCAAACATTTGAACCAGCAGATGACTAGGCTGTGGGATAGTGGCATTTAGCTACGACGAGGTAGTAGCATTCTTTTGTATATACTGTGAACATTCATAAGCAGTAGTAGGGATACCAGGTCATGTGTGAGCGTGTCTTTAATGGCGCACCATTGTGACATACCGTCATGGCCCTCCAATCAGAATCCATCCGGTTCTTGTAGGTGCCTGCATTTAGAAAAAAACTATTCTAGGAATATTTTTTAACAGTGACAAATTGCAAAAGATTCGACCCAAATTCTGACGTTTTTTATGATATGTTTTCTACCGGGTTTAAATGTGTTGAACAATGCATTTTGAGAGTGAAAAGAAAAGAGAAACTTGAACTTGATTAAAATATGCTGTTTGTGTTTAGGGATCGAAATAGCTTTTTGTTCTCTGAGGGCCAGCCCGAAAGATGGCGTTAGTCGCCACCACCACACTGGACTGGTTTACACTGGCCCCTGTTTATGCAAGGATGTGGCTCATTGTGCCACACACACACTCATACACACACACACACACACACACACACACACACACACAGGGTATTGAAGGCTGACTGTAGGCATGAGTGTCACAGCTAACCTCAAGCGTTGTGCCCTCGTGCCAATGCCGGAACAAGCCAGGTGCTCTTTGTAAGATGTTTACACTTGTCTTTTGATTTTGTTTTCTGTTCTATTTTGCCTCTCTGGAAAATACAGGGGTTTGTTTGAATGGTTTTATAGTTGTTTCTTTGTTAGATCGGTCTCGTACTGAGGCCGAGTGCCGATTTGCGTGAGGAGAATTCAACAGGATAATCACTGGAGCTAATAGTCGCAGCCGTTTTGTCTCGTACCCCCACACTGCCATAGCAACACTGTACCACTGTGCTCTTACCACACTGAGGGTTCTCCTGCTTCCGTTTGTCTTGACGCGTTACCAGCGGCCAAATCAGTCCTCTGAGCCACGCCTCTTTCCTTTCTTCACCACTGAAACGCATCCAGCTTCCCCCTTCACCTCCCGGTACACTTAGAACTTGGCAGCACCCGTTCAGAGGGGAACCCAGATTCCCCTCAGTCTGTTCAGGCTCGAGCTTTTTTCTTCTTCTAAAGGCTCCTGGAGCCAAAGTGCTTTGAAACTCTCTGGTCTCCGCTGCATCTGTGTGTGCGCTACAGGACTTCCTTGTAGGAAATGTCAGGCGACTTATTGTTTGACTTAATTAGAGGTAATTTAAGCAGAGTGAAGAGAGTGAAGTATAGTTTAGAGACCAAAGCGTGTGGATGCTACATGTTGTTTTTCAAGATGACTACATTTAGGCTCTCCTGCGAGCCTTATCAGGTTCTTTTTTAAAAAGGAGACGAAAGCTTTCTTAAACTTCTGCTTTAATTTTGCTAAAGCTATGTGTATACTATGAACTGAGATGATGTTTGGATTGACCTTTAGCGTAGAAAAGAAACAAGTCTGTGACCTGCAAGAACTTTTCCAAGCACACATCCTATGCTTTCCGTGATAGAAAAGACCAGCATTGTTTGCACATGATATGATTTCCGAGAAAAAAAAGTTTGGAGAGGCGCAAAGACCAATACAACAAAAGCAGAGTTTTGTAGCAGTCATGGGTTCTTTTCTATTTAAAGTAAATATTTTTTAAAACTACTGGTCAATAAAATTATATGAATGCAAGTTACGTGAAACGGCAAATATTGTACCATGACTGGTGTTGGGATATGTTTTGATAAAATATATTAAAAGACTTGAATTTTTAAACTTTTTCACAATTGTATTTTTATTTACTGTATCACCATTTTCTCATTCTTACAACTGTACTTGTGAAGGCACAGAATGAGGTAAACATTTAACCATCACAGTTACAACAAAGAATTAACACTTTACAATTAAGAGTGACAAGTTTTCTGAACAGTGTCCTGTAGCTTTTTGTAACAAATTATTAGTTTCATGGTGGACAATCCAGTACCTTTATCTACTTTTAATGTCCAATTCCCCTATAGTAACCCCCGCTTCCTTTAAAAATGTGGCATGGACAAGGTGCTTGGTCCGTTGGGTTAGTTCTAGTTGGAGCAGTAATGTCCAAGTGTATACAGTGTGTGCACTCTCCTTTTTGATGAATTTTACATTTAACGCAAGTACAGAAAACTGCTAGCCAGCATCTGTGTACCTCACACAGCCAGGCTCCAGGAGTCCTTTAGGGATCACCAGCAGGGCAGATTAGGTGGCATTCAGCAATTTGAGGGGGGCAAATGGACCTAAACTGGATCAATGCTTTAGCTCAATTGGAAAACTACAACAGCTTAATCTCATACTAACAGACGGCAGAAGAGAGAAAATCACACTTAATTAAAACACTGTTAGGATTGTCGTTGCCAACAAAAAGAAAACAAAATAAAAATATAAAAAAAAAAACATCTGGAAATAATATTTCCAAGCTCTTGGGCGGAAACCTACTCTGGACTGAGAGTTAATTGAACAAACATTTTGATCTCAGAAGTGCTTCACAGTGGATTACGGCAGGCTTGATAGACAGGACTGCGCTGAAGCCAGCTCGTACTGAAATGCATGCGTGGCAGTTTTTGCTGTACAAGCATGCAAGTCCATGTCCTTATAATGCAAAGAGAGAAGTTGTTGTGCTGTATGTGGATTGTGTGGGGGCTGGAACAGCAGCTAGCCTACAGTAAATGTGTTGGTCCACTCCTTGTTATCAAAAAAAATTCATTTCCATGCTTAAGAAAAGGAAATTAAATACACCTCAAGCCATCTATCTAATGGTGGGGAGGAAAACAGATACTGTAAACAATACCAAAAAAAAAAAAAAAACAAGATCTGCCTCGACTTAGGACATCTAGTCAAGGGGCTGGGTTATGCAGTGCAGTCCTGCAGACCAGATTGAGCTTCTGTTTCAACGCGTACACCCTGCTTGTCTCAGAACACCAGCACCTTCCAGCCGGGGTGCGCGAAGGAGCAGCCAAAGTAGAGGCAGTCCACTGCCTGGTCCAGCAGCCAATCAAACACCACTTCCCTGTTGCCCGAGCCAATGGTGACCCGGAGCTTGAAGCTGGCCCCGTCGTTAGGGTTGTTGTTGGCGCTGATCGGGAACAGGTTGACCACTTCCATGTCGAAGGTCACGGCCGAGCCCATCGTGATGGCTGGCAGCTGGTTGGTCATCTCCTTCCCGTTCACAAACACGGCGCCTACAAGACAGATTCAACATTGAAGTGGCAGTGGCGTTCTTGGCCCAGTAAGAACACGCCAAACCACAGAAATGAAGGCTTTCTTCTGTCTACAGACACCTGATAATAAGCAGGCATGTCCGCACTGTCATTGTTCGGATGTGTAATGTAATACAATGCTGTCTACAAGGACAATATGGACCTTGATGACTACAATGTTCAAGTTCAATGTACAAGGACCACGAGGAGAGAATGACTTAAATGATTTCATAATGGCAAGACAAAAAAAAAAAAAAGCGTCACACAAAAGAATCTCTTGAGTCATGAGGAAGTTGTGGGTGAGGGACTGACCATTGGTGGAGATGCAGACCGCCTTATCCCTCTGCAAGGATGCGGCTCCACTCCGGTTGTCAGCACACACCCCCACGCTGTCCTGCTTATTCAACTGGCCAGCTGCCGAGAATCTGCACGCCACACACACACACACACACACAAACACACACACACACAGTCATGCAAAGCAGTCATGAGAAGCTTGACTCCCCCAGCACCAACCCCCCCCCCCCCCCCACACACACACACACACACACACACATAAAATGCCACAAACCCAGATGACATCAGTGAAGCTGAGGAAATGTGATTAGTGCTGTGTGACTGGATTGAGCCAACACATTCTCCCAGCCAGAGGACAACACAGTGAATGACACGAAAAGATAGAACTACTTGAGATATGGCACATAGCCAGGCTTTGTCATGGGAGAACTTGAAGAGCGTTGACTGAATGTTGAGAGACTGGGGGCGTGGGGTAGGCTCAAGTCGACTCACTTGAAGGTGAGGGTCTGTCCGCAGAAGTAGGTGGGCGCGTTGGAGTAGAGGACTCTGCCCTGGGAGGCCATGGTCTCGCTGCGCATGGCGATGTTCCTCCTGCTGCTCAGGATGTAGCCCTCAGTGCCCGGGCACCACTCTGCACCGTCACAACACACAAAAACAACCACCACCAATATGAACGGCGACACACTCACAATGGCCGGGTTTCCCAAAATCGTTAAGAAGCTCTTAAGTCCTAAGAACTTCTTAGGAGCGTTCTTAGAACATTCTTGCAACGCTCCTAAGAAGTTCTTAGCACTTAAGAGCTTCTTAACAATTTTGGGAAACCCGGCCAATGACAACATCTCACAAGAGCTCACTTCAGCCTGAGCCTCTTCTATGCCCTTGTCCTCTGGGCTTTTTTAGGAGCTGAATTGAATGTGCATCTCTCAGCAGTGAGTTTTTTTCACAGCGTGCTCTATTGCCTCGCACAAATTTGTTTTGTTCTGGACATGCCTATTGGACATGCATTTTGCTCATTTGTGTGTGTGTGTGTGTGTGTGTGCTTGTGCCAGTGTGTGTGTGTGTGTACTTGTGTCAGTGTCTGTGTGTGTGTACACTTGTGTCAGTGTGTGTGTGCGAGTGTGTGGATGCTCGTGGTCACCCACCGTGTGGAGCGAGGGTGGTGTATCCGGTCTGCGGGACGCTCCACGGGCTCCACTCGGTGCGGCCCTCTCCCCTGGCGCACACGCGGAACTGGTGGTCAGCGTGGGGGTCCAGGTGCATGACCAGGAACTCCGACTCTTTGCCGATGTAGGCGTCCTCGTACTGCGTGGAGTTGCTCCGGCGGTACTGCAGCCGGTAGTCCTGCGGACTGAAGTCATCGTCCACCTGCGGAGGCAAGAACGGTTAGCCGCTCAGCTCGCATCAGGCGACAAAACTGACCGCCAGCATTATGAACAGAACATACAAAGGGGTGGGAGAATATATTGATATCAAGGTACTTGTGATGTACCGTTTCACAGCTTCACAACTTCCTTTGTTTATTTGACGTAACAGAGTTTATTATTATTATCAAATGTTTGCGGAAAACCTATAGTGAAAAAGAAGAAACTTGTTGGAAGAAAATGGCAGACTCCATTTTGTTGTACTTGGAATAAATATATAATTCCTGCTTTTTTCCTTCTTCAGTTACTTAGATTTATTTATCATTTATCATTGCTATGTATCACGTATCGCAGAATCACTGTATCGTGATACTATCATTCTTGTGGGCAAAGTATTGTGACAGTATCATATTGTAACAGTATCACATCGTGAAAGTATCATATTGTGACAGTATCTTGTGACGTATTCATTGGTTCCCACCACTCCACAGAATGGCAGTATTATGTTTGCAATAGTAATAGTGAACAATACATCATGTAGCCCAATTGGCCAATGATGAGTGAGCCTGTCAGACAGTGAATGTCTGGCCTTGCCCTGAAGGCTTGGAGGACACACTGAGGGACTGTGGGCTATGAAAGCTGACCCGGCAGAATCTGTGTGTGTGTGACGTGTGTGTGTGTGTGTGTGTGTGTATGTGTTGTGTGTATGTGTGTGTCTGTGTGTGTGTGTGTGTGTGTGTTTCGGAGGCTCACCTTGCACCAGCGCACCAGCACGCTGCCGGGCCGCTCCACCAGCTCCTCGATCTGGACGGGGGGGTGAGAGGCCACGCTGCCGTGGCGACCCACGCGCTCCCTCATGGCGTGCAGTAGCGAGTCGTCCAGCTGGGCCGACAGACACGGCACGTCCACCAGCACCGGCACCTCCGGGAGACTAACACACACACACACACACACACACACACACAAAAGAAATACGTCATACACAGCAACTAGAGTGCTAGGTTCACAGTCCACACACACACACACACACACACACACAGTGTGTATGCCCATAAGCACCACATTAAATGCCAACAACAACACTCTTTGGCTTTAATCACGCTTTGGATACGCTGATTAATTGAAGCCTTTGTCAGGGATTAAGAGCTAAATTAAACTGTCTGGGAAGACTTAGCACGTTTTTCTTCTAAATCCCTCATCTGTCATATCAGCGTTGCCCCTGACACCAGATCAGCAGATTAAAAACCCATATCCCTTCCTGCTCCCCTGCACAAAGCCGTTAGTTACGGCCGCACCGAGACACAAGGCTTCGTTCTATGGCCAAACTCCCCTCCAATAGATTAGCATAGCGCTAGCACCCTGTGTGACCCAATCTGGTGCTCAATCTACCCTTCCAGTGGCTGTGTCTGGAGAGCATCCAACCTGTCTAGCAGGATTTTTCCACACTATTTCCCCTCAATATGACACCAGCAGTGAGCCGTCTGCCCCATCTGTTGCCTAACTTATGCCAGGAGGCTGCGAGGCGCACGTTTGTGCGGAGGGGAACCGGCAGGGTGAAGTTGCGTGAGCTTGTGCAACGAGGGCTAACATTTTTGTCAAGGCACTCGCTACAGGATGAGCATAGTTCCTCTTCCTCAGTGAATTAGCAATCTGGGGAATGATGAGCAAATATGCAACCTTGAAGTAGTACATGTGCACACTGTGTGTGTGTGTGTGTGTGTGTGTGTAAGTAACAGTAGAGTCTCACCTGTCCAGCTGGATCTGAAGGGCCTTCTTGGTGAAGCTGCCCAGCTTGTCCTCCTTCTCATTAACGCCACAACGCAGAGCTGCTTCACCTGTGTGGAAAATAACCCCAACAGTCAGACACACCACACCACATCATCACTAAATCAACTTTGACAGGGTGTGTGTGTATGTGTGTGTGTGTGTGTGTGTGTGTGTGTGTGTGAATGCTCTAATGCTTTGCCCTTTCAAGCGTCACCAGAATGGTACCCTTGACCAGGAGCGTGGACGGAGGATGAGGGGGAATGATCACTGGGGGCATCGCCATGGCGTTAAGAGACCTGACGAGGATTTCATTTCAGATAAGCCCTTTAAATCTTTTAATGGATCTAATTACCGAGACCACTGTTGACAGAAGCCGTTGTGCTTGAGCTCTCATCTGCACAGCACTAAAAAAAAAGAGAACAACTACTGCCAGCGATGAATTGTTAACACACTCGAGTAGTGTGGTTGTGTTTACCTCACCCGGACCTACCACTTCAGTGCTGAGGAGATTCATTTGTTTGTTTGTGTGTGTTTCAGTGTGTTTCTCAAGTGTCCTATTGTCTATGTTTTGCCTTTGTCCACCTAGCTTTATGAGGGCTAGACTGTTGAGTATGTGTGGAATATAGTGGAGTCTATTGAGGTAGACCGCTGGATTACAACTGGATGCAGAAGTGCAGCCTTCTACATCTGGAATTTATAGCATTGCTTTCATTGGGGTGCAGGTGGTAAAAGTGTGTTAGTGTTAGTATCTTAGTGTGTGTGTGTGTGTGTGTGTGTGTGTGTATCTCTGTTCCTCACCCTCCCGGAGCAGCTCGTCGGCGGTGCTGACGCCGTGCTCGATGAGCTTCTGGCAGTCGTCCAGCGGGCTGACGCTCTCCTGCTCGATGGCGTCCACCTCCTGCAGCAGCGTGCTCAGCCGCTCGGCCAGCAGACGGCCCACCGCCGCCTGCAGCTCCTGGAAGTGGCGCTGCAGCGCGTCACGCGTCTGGCTGGCGCTGCCACGCACCTGGACAACAACAACAACAACAACAACAACAACAACAACAACCATGGTGGTCAGATAAGCAAACACAAACACATAACAAGTAACACAAGGACCTGTCTGTAAAAGCATCTGATAAATATCATAACCGAAACCATAAACACAACCACCTGTGCTGGATGTCTAGATGGCACTGATGGTTTATTATTTATTTTGACACACGAAAAAAAACGGCCTAAAATGTCTGTAAGCAACGATGTTGCTCTCAAAAAAAGAAGTGGTGATGACATTTGTATGTGGCACATGGCCCCTGATGGGTTTTGATGCTCCCTTATTTAGCCCTGGTTGCCTCACAGATGTGAAATGTACATGCACAGGCACATCTCCATACAGTATAAATAATCAATGAGATTATTACACTCTCTCTTTATCGCTCGGGGGGGTCTGCTGGCTGTACAGAAGTGGGTCACGGGATAGTGCGTAGAAGGACAACGCGCAAATTTGCAGCTTTCGCTTGAAGCCTCAATCACAGGGCTGTTTAACGGTTGACCTCCACAGCACTCGGCTGCCTAATGAGAAAGGCAGACTACCGTAACTCAACACAGTGTGGAGGATAGCCGCTCTCTCAGGGTTTCTCCCTACAGTATCTGCCATCTCTGGACCAACAGTGTCAGTGGAGCGTTGGCTCATTTTGAGACACCAAAAATTCTGGGTAAAAGGGGAAGTGGTGAAGCGAGAGCCACATCTCAATTCATATGTACACACACACACACACACACAGAGAAACGCACACACACACAGACACACACACACGCTTTTTCTCTTCAACGCACTCACATACAGTACACACGTAAGTACACACACACACACACACACACACACACACACACACACACACACACACAATAACGGATATGCAGGCCGTCTGTACACCAAAGTCGCACAGTCTCAGAATGACAGGAAGCGAGCGTGGCGGTTTGCAGTAAGAACGACTCAGTTCCTCTTGACTCTTGACTCGACCGCAGCCAGAGAGAAGAAAAGAAGCTTTTCTCTTCACACTTGGGGCACATTTGTAACTCATACAAGTTTATCTATTATAGGAAAATAAAACACAACCACCCTAAGCCACTAGCATGAGCTTAAAAGGCCATTGTGAGACAAAAATATACTTATTTATATAACATAAAACACACAAGAATGCACCCAGCCCTTTCTACCCATCCTTCATGAATACTTTAGCTGAAGCTGTTCTGAGCCTGGTTAAGGTTGCTGTCAATGCTTTGTGACCCAAATTCCATGTGTTAGGCGAGTCTCTGTGGAATGAGCCGGAACTCTTCCCTTTTGCAGCTCTGCTCCCTTCTCCAGACGTACTGTGACTGCTCAGCTCATATTACACAGAGCAGCACCCTGCAGCAGTCTCAAACACACACACACACACACACACACACACACATACACACACACACGTGCACATACAGGGCACACCCATACCCGCAGTCTTCCCTCTTGCACACTTGCTCGTACATACCCACATTCACACCAAAACTGGCACCCACACACACACTCCCATGAGCACATGCCCTGCACTTGATGTTACTACCACACTTAAACACAATGTACCCTGAAGTGCTAGACAGACCACATGGCCTGATAGGGAGGGTGAACCCGAGACAGAAAGAGACACACAGGGATATGCGCTGCCATTCAAACGTTGGGGAGTCACTTAGAAATGTCCTTGTTTTCATCATTAATGTTATAAATGACTGTTGTAGAAAGAAATTGCTGATCTTTAATGCAATATCCTCATACATAAATGCCCATTTTCAGCAACCATTCATCCAATGTTACAAAGGCGCATTCTATTTACTAATCTGATATCATTTTAAAAGGTTAACTGAGACACTGGAGGAGCCTTTTGCTGAAACATTGGAGAAGCAATTATGTAAGCACATAATGTAATCTGAAAACTGCTGGCCTGATTTTAAAAAATGCAACTGATCTCAGCTGGTATTCTGTATAGTGGAGTGGAGTGTAAATGTATGTGAACCCAAACTTTTGAACGGCAGTGCACATATATATCATGTAAATATATATACTGTATATACAGTATATATACTGTATATATATATACAGTATATATATATAAAGAGAGAGAGAGAGAGTGAGAGAGAGAGAGAGAGGGGGGGGGGGGCAGAGGAGACAGGGGAAACAAAAGAGAGATATAAAGAAAGAAAAACACACGGGGGACACCGGAAGCAGATAAAGCGTCCAGCACACACAGATAAGAGCAGAGCACGCGAGGGATGGGAATGGGGAGCAGAGGAGAACAGTGTGTGGTGCGCATCGGAGCCACCAGATACGGCAGGAAACCGTGTGTGTGTGTGTGTGTGTGTGTGTGTGTGTGGAGGGATACATGCAGCCTCCCAGAGCTCTGTTTCCCTGAGCTGCAGCCACAATGGGGGACACGCTGTGTTTTTCGGCTGGCGATGAGTCGAATTTTCCAAACATTGTTGTGAGTGACAATGCGCTGCTGCTGCTGCTGCTGCTGCTGAGGGGCCTGGCGTGTGTGGGGAAAGGCCTCAGCCAGGGGCCACGGCAGCAGGCCGGCCCCACAGCAACAACAGCCCCTCTCCTCTCCTCTCCACAGGATGTTTAGACTCCCTGTTGTCCACGGGCCCTCTGCAGCGGGGGAGTGGAGGTCGGTGGAGGGGACAGCTAGAGGGGAGCCACATCATGATGGAAGATCTGTCCAGAAACTGACCTCCCCACCACACCCAGCCCACAATCCACGGGTCATGCCAGGTCCCTCACACACGCAGGGGATGACTGAGATTTTGGGTGTTTCCTCCAGGCCTGTATCAGTTTACAGCCCCCCTGGCGATGGTGTGTGTGTGTGTGTGTTTGTATATGTGTGTGTGTGGGGGAGTGCAGAGTGGGGGTGTGTGAGAATCAGTAATCCGTCACAGGCCCCTGAGGACATCCAGCAGCTGGGAAAGTGTGGCTGCTGGAGGAAGAGAGGGATAGCAGGACTCGGCCCAAAGAGGCTCTGCCTGGGTCGGGCTCAAGGGGATAAGAGGGTGATCCCATCCAAGAGCTCCGTCCCCTCCACTATTCCAGACATCCCTGTGGAACTCTCTGATGTTCCATACGTTGTTTAAGCACGTGGCCTTGATTTCTTACACCCCAGAGTCTTCAGCATCACATACCGTAGTATAGTACAGGTTTTACAGAGCACACTTTGCGGCCGCTCAGCAGTTGCCAAAAAGCCACAACCTGCGCTGTTCTAAGCAAAGGGAAGCCGCCCCAACTGTACAACCTGTTAAAGTCATAACAGCAAAGGCACGTTCTGCAGTATCAGCTGAGTTTAAACCAAACTAAATAAACTCCAGCATCAGTGTTATATCTACACTAACACCATGTAATACAAGTTGTATAACAGTGTTTTAGATGGTAATAATGAACAACAATAGTTATAATTTATGGCACTGAGAAAGTAGAGTAGATGCAAGACACTACAACATTAGGCAACATCCTGCCTGCTTCCTGTATTATGACTGATGCAAATAATGGCATACGGTGGCCGGCGAGGGTCAGACGGCGGGGCATATGCATCCTCAGCGAGGTGGCTGCCCCTGCTGTGAGGGTCAGACCCAGGCCGAGGGCCAAGGAGAGGGTTGGGGGGGGGGGGGGGGGGCAGAGGGACATGTGGCCGGCCCCGAGCCTGCGGAGCGTGCTGTGGGCTGCTCCGTGCGCCCTGACCTTTCCTTCTTCACCCACTCTCCCCGAGCAGGAAGAGCCGGAGCAGATAAAGAGCGAGCGGCGCGGAGATAAACGGGGCTGCTGGGAGAGGCAGACAGAGCACAACAAAGACGGAGACCACTACAGAAATAGCACGGGAGGCAACGAGAGAGACAGACACAAAGTATGTGAGAGCGCAAAAAAAGAAAGACAGAAGCAGAGAAAGAAAGGGAGCAAGAGAGAAAGAGAGAGAAAGACAGAGAGTGTGCATAAGACAAATATAAAGAGAAAGAGAGACTGTCTCCTCACTGGAGCTGAGCAGCAGGAAATAACAGCATTGTTTATGATTAGCCTGCAGCCCCGCAGGGAGTGGTGGTGGTGGTGGTGGTGGCGGCGGGCTGTGGGGGGAAATTCAAGCAGGACGCCAGAGAGGAGAGACATTTCACAGATAGTGGACAACTGCAGACCTGCAATAACTCCTGACTCCTTGACCTTCGCCTGCTGACACCTCCCCTGAGGAGACGCCAAGCACTGTTCTAACCCCTGCTACAACTACAGGCCCCTGCACGCCTGCAAATGATGATCCCCCCAATGACAGGGTGGATGCAGCTTAGAGGCGTGGTGGGGCTTAGAGGTGGAGGCTAAAGTGATGGGGCAGATGAAGAGATGAGAGGCGGACTGGGTTGTGTTGTGTTGGGTACCGTACCTGCTTGCGGGCCTGGCTGAGTCCATAGAGGCGCTGCTGCAGCTCGCTCTTGTAGTTCTGGGCCGCCTCGATGCTCTCCTTCGCCTCCTGCAACAAGGCCTCGGCCTCAATCGACATCCTCCTGCCTCCTGTCTGCTCCATCATCCAACACACACACGCACACACACACGCACACGCACACGCACACACACAGACACACACACACACACACACACACACACACACACACACACACACAAACACACGCACACAGACAGAATATATTAGGGATAACATAGCCTACAATTCTGTATTGTATACGATTGAGGTCATTCTTCACCACACACATGCAAACACTGTGCTAAAGGTTGACTGTAAATTTAAACCAGAGAGTTTAGATGTGGAGAGCAATCAAAGCCAGAGCACAAACAGCCTCCCACACCGACAGCCACATCCCCCGCCCAAAGCACAACAGGCACTTATATCCTTGCAGCATGTGCACCCAGCACATCTGCTCTAATGACAAAACCATGTAAGATGCTTTCAACTTGAAGAGAAACGGCGGCAGCAGTTCAACCGAGCCCTTCCTGTTGAGGCGGTTCTTCTGCTTCTATGCGTCCCAACACTGGTGGGGATAAGCATCAGTCGTCGTAACGAATGCCTATCTAGAGAGGTTTTGCATTTCCGTCTTGCTCGGCGCTTAACTGACCGCTGGTTCACACATCTCCAATTGGAGTCATCGCTTGATTCAAACACTGAAAGTTTTATGATAAAAGATTTCGACGAGAAACCTTGCAAGACACTCTGCTGCATCTGACTGAACTGAAAGGAGAAATGAAATGAATCAGACTCTACCCTACAGTGTGTGATTTGAATAAGTGCTAGACTTGACTTGACAGTGGGATGGCTTCTCTGTATATTGGCACACAAGGTCCAGTTAACGCTGGTATCTCAGCATAGCACCATTACGGTGCAGGGAAGTCCCTGAACATGGTTTAGGCTTGCACTTCAGCTCTAATGTCCTTCTGCAGGGCCTGCGCTCCAAAGTGTTGAATGAGATTTAGTAGGAGAGTGTGAAAGAGTGAGTGTGTGTGGATATGGGTGTAGAGAGAGACAGAGTGAGTTTGAGAGGGTGTGTATGGGTGGGGGTTGCATTTAATAGTATACTTACTATGTTACAAACACAAATGGTATTTTCAGTCCTGTCACAGTTGAACAGGTTCTGCCTGACTGTGTCACAACAGACAAGTGAAATGTCTGACCAATTCCACCCACACCATACTTCAATTCTAAACAGCCTTATTTGATAGTGACTGAGAGCACACTGAAGCCTAGCTAATGCATTTAACATAAGAACAATCTCTCTCTCTCTCTCTCTCTCTCTCTCTCTCTCTTTCTCTCTCCCTCCCTCCCTCACACACACACACACACATCCAGTCAATCAATCCAGCACAAGACCTCTTCTGCATACAGGGGGAGAGAGGGAGAGAGGTAGAGAGAGAGACTGGGATGGACAGAACGAAAGTCAAGAGATGTGTGGCTGAGAGTCTGACATGAAGTGACGGTTTGAGAGAGAGAGGAGGACAGGGAAGGTGAAAGACTTCAAATGAGTGTGACAGAGATAAGAGAAGATGGAAACTTCATACCAGATGAATTAATGTGAATGTTTGTACGTACTTCTACTTACTTGTTACATTGGCTAATACCTTGAATGCTATTGCAAATAAAAAATGACTATGTTTACAGGCGAAATGAATATATATTTGAACTAAATAGAGAAAATAAGTGAAAGAGAGAGTGAGTGTGTGTTCATTTTCTCTGTGTGTGTGTGTGTGTGTGTGTGTGTGTGTGTGTGTGTGTGTGTGTGGCCAGTGGCACACGATGAAACTGCCGTTCGCACAGCCACAGGAGGTGTTTCACTGTGCGGATGGCCTGGCAGCCTCACGGCACGGTGTACCCTTGGCCTCTACACAGACAGGGAAACCTGATCTCCCCTGGGTGGACACCAGCCTGCAGCAACACACACTGCCAAACAATCCACTGGGCCCTGCCCAGCCCACAGATTTCCCTCTTTGGGGAAAAGAAAGCAAGCTTTGGCTTATAAAATGGCCACCCTTGGGCAAAAAAAGTACTGAGATATCGCTGAGTATGTCAGAGACAGACACATGATCAACATCCGAACATGAGGCCTACAATTTCATCTGAATGTTGACCTGCCAACTGTCAAGACCACAAAATATTAAATTGCAGTGCCACAAATATTCACAAGTTCCAAAAAAGGATGTTTCTATCGTCCTATGTAACAGTAGCCTCAGTTGTGTGGGCAACTGCCCCACAGTAACAACTGCCTGATGTATGGCCAAAGAAAAAGGACAGACAGACACACTTCTTACGCCATGGAAAAAGTCCAGAAATGTTGCATTTGTATGAGAGAGCATCACAAAGACAACATCCATAGACATAACATTTGTAGCTCTTTTTACAAGGAATTGAGAGTTTAAATGCAGCACATACTGCTTAGTTAATATCTGAGGATTGAGTGAGAGTGTTGACCCAGATTTGGGAGGGCAACGGGCCCCTTGCCAAGATACAGTGTTGTGAATTCCAGCCCAAGCTGTTGTTCATCTTCAGATTATTATGCATGCGTGCACTATTCCTTTTGTCTTTAAATTAGGACGCAGTTAAGTATAACAATCTATCTGCTTTGAGCATAAGCTGTAGATCGCTGCTGGTCTGTGTGTGTGTGTGTGTGTGTGTGTGTGTGTGTGTTTCTTTTTTTTTGTCTCATCAAAACAAAGGTTAACATTACTGACTGAAAAGGGTAAATAAGTCTTGGTTGTTATTGTAGGCTGCCTCATGCACGTGCAGATTGCAGACACCACAGTCAGCCAGTCCACATAATATAACCTCTGAGCGATGTGACCACATCACTAATCGCAGAGGGAGATGATGTAACACACAACAATCTCCTGATCAGCATCATACATACCAGACTAGAAATCGCAATTTCTATGCTTATTCAAGAAGATACTGAGACTTCTTGACACTCAAAAAAGTCCAGATGTGATGTGGACCGTAATGCAACTACATGGACCTCTACTCAAATTAGGCTACCAAATACACACAATCATAGCCAACACCCTAGTATCTTGATTAGAATTGTATATCAAACTCGGGAGTTTAGGAAAGTAACTGAAGTTCTCGTTATGACAAGATCATTAATCGATTCATAGGCAAAGTCCAATCGCGAGTCGATACAATTCTCTATCTCACACGAGTAACAGTCTGTACGATGTAACAAGTCTGAAACAATTAAACACAATTTGAAACAGGAATGATTAAGTTCCAACATTTCTGGCTAAAGAAAGACTATCACATAGCAAGCATCTGACGGCACAGCATGTTTGCACAACATGTCCATACTTGCTAAAACTGAAGTGAACTTCCGTAATTCAAGCAAATGTTTACACCCTTACGTACACACCACTACCTTCGCTGAAGACTGCTGGTATGGAACCACTTATGTCAATGAATATGCGGATTTTAAAAAGATGTCTCCATCACCATCATATGGCCTCATAAGTGCAAATTCACTCGGTTCGCTGACCAGACCATTGGTTGCGTGAGTCAGACCTGAACGCAAGCTAAGCGATTCACAAAAGCTTTCGGACAAAAAGACACCTTTAAAACACAAACAATAGATAAACATTATCACAATCATTATAATTATCTTTTAAGAATAAGTCTTTACCTGGTCCGACTTAGTTACTACACATATCGCACTGAAGGATGAACTTCCCCGTTAACGCCCGGTCCGCGGCGCTGTGTAGAGATTTTAGCAGTGGCAAAGGGTTGTCTCTCATATGTGACATCCAATCGCAGATCAAAGCATTGTGTGGTCACTTTTGGACTGAGTACGAAAGCCAATCGGACGCGGGTTAAATTTTGTTGTCCCACCCTAATATTTTCTTTCTGTCTGAATTTAGTTGAGTAGTAGACTACATTTGTGTCGGCCAGATAACATTTTTGATGGTGGAACTAACAATAATTAATATTTAACATGTCTGTCGTTAGAATCACCTTGATGTCCCCGAGAAAGTTTTCGTAACCTAAACAATCTGATAATAGCAATATAGGCCTACATATTTATGAATATATAATATTTCAGAGACAATATTGACTGATCTTAATTCATACCAAACATGTATGCCGTTCCAGTCATGTCCAGCAGATGGCAGCAGATCGCTTGACGCAAGTTATGGCGTCAGACCACGGTGGCTCTATGATTGGTCAAATCGGCTTGGGTAAAGGTTGATGACATTTGGCGCCATTTGTTACAAGGAGGAACTTCTGTACAACAACGCGGGTTTTTTAAAGAAAAAAAGCTAGCTAGCAAAGCCAGCTAAACATAGGTCCTGTCTAACCAGCAAATGAATTGTGCTAAATTGTTGTTTCACTGCCGTTGTACAACCATGTTGGTTGTCCAGAATAGATAGATAACAGAGAGGGAGATGGACGTAGTAGAGTTTGGTTTGTTGTTTTTAGCTGGCAAAGTGTCAGTCGGCTTGCTAACTAACGTTAATGTTAACATTAGCCAACTGTTTACCAGTTAGCCAGCAATATGGTTAAGTGGCTCTAGTGGGATGTCCTTGTGCTTCGGTTGCTAATTTTTTAGGTTAGTTGTTTAAAATATATAGTATGTGTATACACATGTTGTCGTGGAGTCATTCGACATTACTGGACTTAGTGGAATCACTGGTTGCATGATACGACACACATATTAGGTGAGTTACTTTTTCTCTGTCAACTTTGTGAGCAGTCGCTGTCCAAGTGCTAAGGTTACTTGTCTGACCTACAGTTAGTTAACCCGCTTGGAATGTAAGTTAAGTAATAGTAATGTACTTTCAACATGCCCCTCGCTGTGCTTAAAACAGTCATTACAACCAAATTGATGTTCTAATGGCGTTGATATATGTTCGCCTAAATGTTAATGCTATTCCGTCAATGGCAAGCTTAGTGGCAGTTTGGTGACTAGCGTTAACATAACACATTAACTTTTACGGTTTCTGAGGAATTAAGTGTGCGCTGTCTTTCTAGGTTTGGGGTCGGGGGACGCCACAATAATGGCAGGAGTCATCGCCATGGCATCTGTCATTGAAGACTTCGAAACCCAGGTAACTTGCTGTAATTATTGAATGGCATACTGTAGGCCTAATTACGTTTTACTACAGTGTTTTTGTTTGTTGATATGCCCTGTGTTCCCTAATCGTTCTTGAAATTGATTTGCTAGTTCTTTACCAGACTGCGTCTGAGGCTGTGGATTATGTGTGTTTTTACTTCTGAGTGTAAACAAACTGATTTCATGTTAACTCTCTGCCTTAGCCATGCAAGAAGCGCAAAAAAGACAGCGATGCCCCAGGGGTCAAGACAATCACCAATTACTTCACACCAGTGGCCAAAACGGTGGAGAAGCCTTTCTCACCACCTCGCTCCAGCAATATCATGGACTACTTCAAGAAGACCCCTTCAGCCACTAATGCCATCAGCCCACTTCCACAGTCCAAAGAGAACGAGCTCCAGCCCGTGGAAGCTGTCGCTGGTGCTGATCTTGGAGCTAAACGAGGCAAGCCTCCGTCCAAAAAGCCAGGTAGGAAGGCAGGAAAAAATGCCAAAAAGGCTCTGGCGATGAGCCCTCCGAAGGCTGACGACGATTGCGTTTTCGTGGCGAGCACAGCTCAGTCAGAGGACCCGCCAGTGGATTCCACTGTGCCTGTGGATGCCACTGTGCCTGTGGATGCCGTGGAGGACAGCACCGCCTCGTTAACTCAAAACAATGGGGAGACTGTGGGAGACGTGGAGGAGGTGCCTGCAACCAACTGTGCAGATGATGCAACTGCTACCTCAAATAAGGATGCAACGCTAAAGGACACTTCTGATAGTGGCACACCGTCTGTGAAGACAGACCCAAAACTGGATGGCGCTAGTCTTCCTGTTTGCTCCACCCCAGAGGAGAAGGGAAGGAGAGGCAAGCCTGCAAAGAAGAAAGGCCGAGGAGGAAAGGCCGACTCGGTGCAGTGTGATGTTCCAGAGACACAGGAGTGCTCTGAGCAGCAGCCACAGGCACCATCTCTGTCAAGCGACACCGGTCCGGAGGCGGAGGCCAATGAGGAGTCCCAGCTGAACCTCAGCACTGTGACAGTCTCCTTTGAGGACTTCTTAAAGAACCACAGCCCAAAAGGGGCAAAGCAGCAGCAGGAGGCAGACAAGGTGGAGCAAGTAGAAGAGACCGAGGAATGTGGGACGATACAGACTCTTACACCACTGGACCAGGCCGCTGACAGACTGAGCGTCAGCAAACCCTCCGACGAGGGTGACCAGCCTCCCACCCAGGTGTCTCCACGCACTCTGACCATCCAGGCTGAGGTCCACGCCATCTCCCCCGATCAGGACCTCTCCCGGGCCTCCGATCGAAAGGTGTGCTCCATCTTCACCACCTGCCGCAGGAGTAAAGACAAGTCCACGCCCTCCCCCCAGTCGCAGGCCAACCAGGAGCCTCAGCCGGCGCCCCTGAGGAGGTCCAACGTGGTGCTGCAGGAGGAGGACCTGGAGCTAGCCGTGCTGGAGGCTGGATCCTCCTCTGCTGCTGCTGCTGCGCCCAAGTGCAGCCAGGCCGAGCGGAAGCAGTTCATGAACGCCTTCAAGCAGCCAGCCCAGGACACAGCCAAGGGCAAAGCAGGCAAGGCAGCCGGCAAGCAGCAGGAACAGCCAGCTGAGGGAGCTGCTCCGGCAGACGGGGAAGGAGAGAAGGAAGAGATGGATGGGGAGGGTGGGAAGGTGAAGGCGAAAGGGACAGAGCTGGTGATGGTGGAGGCTGACCCCAAGCCAGTGGAGCTGAAAGGTGCTGCTCAGAAACCAGCCAAGAAAAAGCGTGGGAGGCCTAAGAGAGTGCAGGGAACCAGCCCCGAGGAGCCCACTCCTCCAGCCGCTCTCCCTGCAGATGCCGAGACTCCTGCTGCCACTGAGGCCGGGGAAGCCCTGCCCACCAGCGCAGACCAGCCCAACAGCACGCCCACGGTCACTGAGACCAGAAGGAAGTCCGCCCGAGAGCTCACACGTAAGCAGAGCACACCGGCCCCTCTCACACCCTCCTCAGAGTCCCAACAGGCGGAGAGCACCAGTAGACCTCAGGAGCTCCCCTGTCCGGGCAGCACGCCCAAAACACACCGCCCAAAACGAAGCAAGTATCAGTCCCACATGCTGGTTCCTCCAGATGAAAAAGGAAGCCCAATCAGGTGACTGCTTTTTTTCTCACAATGTCATTTTCTCATTTTGCTCAACCTTTCATGAACAGTCTGTTTACTATTGTTCTGTTATCATTCAACATGTTTTTCATGTTGTTTTTGTCCTTTTTTCAGAATGAAATTCACCCGTGTGTTCATAAGCCCTGGAGAGACGAGCGAATTTGAGATCTTGAGCCCACTGGTAAAAGAGGTGAGCACTTTGTTTCCGGATTTGTGTCAGAGATGCAAAGCATTTCTAAGTTCTCTTGCATAAACCAATGCTCTTTAACACACTATCCGCCATGCTGCTATAGGACTCCAAGAAGAGGAAGAAAGCCCAGAAGCTGGTGCAGAAGGCCAAAGCCTTTCAACAGAGCAGGCAAGAGGCCGCCGAAGAGAAAGCACCTCTGCGACGGTCCTCACGCTGCCAGGAGACGGCCAAAAGGAACTACTGTGACTCTGAGGTAATGTACTACTCACACAGTGAATGCACTCTGTTCTGATCAATCACTGTTTGTAGTGGGTGGTTTGATTGACCAGGAGTTCATGACTGTTTTTAAGTTAAGTGATATGCAGTACCTCTGTGTTCCCTTTATTCCAGGTCTCCGTAGTGTGTGCGTGCGTGAGCATGTGTCTGCATGTGTGCGTGAGCACAAGTCTGCATGAGTGTGTGTCTGTGTGTTTTTAATAGATTGTGTATGTGTGTGCTGTGTTTCAGGACTCTGTAGTATGTTTGGAGAATAATGAGGACAGCTCCACTGTGAAAACAGAAGATACTAAAGCCAAAAAACACAGCCAGGGTCGCAGCCTAAACGACGTTTTGGGAAAAACTACACCTGGCACTAAAGTGACCAAGACACCTGCAGGTAATAGCCCACCTTTTCACTTCATACTCTGCTGTGTCACTAGGCGTGAGTGTACATTAGAGGGGACGAATGAGTGTATGAGGAAGAATCTGTAGTGCTATGAATAGTATTTGTTCCTTTCTAAATAGACTCTTAACTCCATGTTGCATTCTGTCTAGTGGCAGGAGCTAAAGTGGCCCCTCTGTTCACTGGGAAGAAACCTCAGAGGCCATCAGCTGTGATCTCCATATTTGATGACAGCAGGTAAGGGACTGTGAGCGGTCTTGGAATGATCTTTTCCTGCATCAACTTGTCTGTAGTATGAGAAGCCCCAAATATGAAAAAAATATCAAAATCTTAATCAGTGTCAGTGTGTGGAATGGTTTATCTGTAAAGTAGTAATGGGGCAAAGCTTGCCTGTTCAAGATTGATTACAGATTTTATTTTGACGACTCTCGTGTGAGATAAGCTATGCTTGTGTGTGTGTGCGCTCTAGTCGTGATGCTTCGGACACCTCTCTGGATGATGAGCAGTTCCGGGCGCGTCGGGAGTTCCTGAAGAGCGGCCTGCCTGAGTCCTTCAAGAAGCAGATCGCCAAAACGGCGGCCAGCCGCGAGGCCTACACCCTCTCCTGCTCCTCCTTCCAGATGGTGGTGCATGTGCTGCAGAGAGCACCCGGTAAGACCTCCATCAGGCGCTCTCTCTCTCTCGCTCTCTCTCTCTCTCTCTGTTCTGTTTTGCTATCACATTCTATTCATTCAGTTTTCCTCAGCCATTTTATAGCATGCCTATTCAACTCACGGAAAACTGACCCAAATCCAAAGACTCTACTGTGTTAGACATTTTCTATTGTCCTGCGCCTCTCAGAACACTGAATGTTTCCACCTCCAGACTGTTCCCTGTGGAGTCTGCCCTGGCCCGTGTGTCCCCGTTTGGGCAGGCTGAAGGAGGAGCCTGGTGCTCTGGTGCTCAGGTCCCCGCTGTCCGTAGTGGGTCCACTCAGCCTCGGCATTGGTCCTGCCCAGAGGAGTTGCAGAGAACAGGTGAGCCGGTGTATTTAAGGCCAAAAAGGAGTCTGGAAATGAATGTGGAGCTGTTTGTATTATATAACAATGTTCTGAAATCCATCTATCAAAAAGAGGACAGCGTTGTCGATGTCCCTCATAAATGCTACATGTCTTTGGAGATATTGTAATGGAAATTTAAAAGGTATAATTGTGAAGCCATGAATTTTTGGGAGTGTTGTCTATTTATGTGTTGGACATCAACATTAACATTGGTGGTGGTAGTAGTAGGGAGTAGGAGGATGCTGTAAACTTCACCGCCTGTCTGTCCGTTTGTCCCAGCGTGTGTCTGGCTGGAGGGAGGACTTCCCTGAGGCCGTGCAGCGCTGGCTGGTGGAGGAGATCAGCAGGTCCAACCCCTCCTTCCCCACGCAGCGCATCTTCTCCCAGCTGCTGAAGAGACGGGCCGAGCAGCTCCTCAAGCCCACGGCCAACGGTGAGCTCACAGCAGACACACTCATGAGCCAAACTACCTTTAGGGGTCATGGAATTTATAAGCGTTTGGACCAAGTCATAGAATGTCATATCAATTTTGTTTGTAACATTTTGTTTAAGTTTACCAAGGCATTTGTCAAAATTCATACTCCATGCCATATTTGTCATTATTGGACTACATGATTTTTTGCAACCATTACAATCCCCAGTTGATTGTGTTTTCAAAGCAAAGGTAAATGTTTTTTTCCATTCATAATATGGAAAGTCAGCTTTTTAGGCGAAATCAGTAAATTTGGCATGTGACTTACAGAGTTGGAACCCTGTCTGTCCACTGTATCTAGAGTGGGAACCCTGTAAACTGTCTAGGCCAAATCGAGTTCTTCCCTTCTGGTTGCAATTCAGACTTCCTTCCAAAAGAGGGCAGCAAAAATTCATTTTTTTGTGATCGTCTGGGCAACCAATTTTGCTCCCCAGTGTTGCCCTCCAGTGCTTGAAATTCTTCATGTGACTTGGGGCACTATACTGTAGAGTGATCTACTATGTATAGAGTTCTTATAGAGTATTAGTTATTATTTATTTAAAATGCAGAGTATGTGTTTACTTACTTATTTATTTGTCTGTCTGTCTGTAGACAAAGATGGTGTCCCTCAGGACACAGCCATGTCCAGCAGCTCCCAGCCCGTAGGAGGCAAGAGGAAGCGAGAGGACAACGAGGGGGACGCCGCAGAGAAGGTGTCCAAGAAGCAGCGCTCCAGCCGCAAGGAGCCCGAGACCATCGTCGTCCCAGACGACACCCCAGAGCCCCCCAGGAGGGGCCGAGGGACCCGGGGCCGGCCACGCAGGCAGCAGCAGCAGCAGCAGGAGGAGCAGGCAGAGGAGCCCAAAGCAGAGGCGCTGTCCACACCCACCATCTCCCAGAAGGATGACGTGATTGTGCTGGACAGTCCGACGCCCTCAGAGCACACCTCCACAGGGGGTGAGTGAGACAGCCGCGGAGGGCCTGATTGTGCCTGGAGAGAGATCTCAGGACAGCAGTTGGTTGAAGTGATTGGGTTTAGTTGACCCTCTTGTCCCCATAAGGACTACCAACAGACGTAGTATCTTGCACGTGTTTCATCACTGTCTGTGGTTTAACAGTCAAGTTCACTGGGTTGTTGTGGACATGGCTCGTATTGTTCATGACCATTCACCTTCAGTTAGATGCTGGTTATTAGGAGCCTCACAGGCTTGCATCAGAAGGCAGACTGTAGTCGGGACACAGCGGCTCTGAGCTGAGAGTGGTGCCTGGTGGCTGACGCCAGCTGTCTGTGTTTGTGTTCTAGATGTGGTCAGAGAGGACGTGATGTGGACAGAAAAATATCAGCCTCAGCACTCCAGTGACGTCATCGGCAACATGCAGTCTGTCAGGAGGCTGCACAGGTACAGAATGTGCACACGTGCATCAACTGGAGTTTCCACAGGGTTTTACAAAAGTCTAGAAAGGTCAAAGATATTAAAAATATGACTTGTAGGCCTTAAAATCTTCGGTCAGTGGTCATTTAGTTTATCTAGCAGCATAGATTGACATTGTAGTTCTTTCAGCAGTACTGATGCAGTTTAGCACAATGGAGTAACATTTTCCTTTTATGTGGAACTGATAACTGTTAAATATTTTGTATCTTTCATAGAAGTTCAGGGAACAAATGTATTTACTTTGTGGATCATTTTATGTCTCTCCTTCATTTGTTTTCCAGCCTGCCATTATGACAATATCATCCATAATAGTCTCCTTGAAGTCTTAAATTTAACTTTGAAACCTGCGGAAACTTTGTCATTGGCTGTGTGTGTGTGTGTGTGTGTGGATTGTAATGGTGTTCCTGCTGTGTCCCATGTTAGCTGGCTAAGAGAGTGGAAGCTGAGGGCGGACCGTGAAGAGAGGAAGAAGCAGCAGCAGGAGAAGAAGCAGGGGGACGACCTTAACGGTGAGCAGCCCAGCATCAGTGCGTCTGTAGATGTCTGTCAGCTGTGTGAACACATGGTCGAGTGTGCGGCTTAGTGTGAATCTGTGAAAGACATGTGTTGCATATCTGAGAAGTGTGGGGTTTAAAGGTCTGCATCAGTAAAAATAACCTGTTGGATGTGCGAGGCGTGCGCCACTGTAACTGTTCTTTTGCTGTACACTAATAACCATGTATGTGTGTATATATATATATATATATATATATGTGTGTGTGAATGTGTGAATTTCACATTTATCGTTGTGTATGTGTGTGTGTAGACTCATGGCTCAGTGAGTGTGGTGAGGAGGAGGACCTGCTGTGCAACACGCTGCTGATCACCGGCCCTACCGGAGTGGGCAAAACGGCGGCGGTTTACGCCTGTGCCCAGGAGCTGGGCTTCAAGGTCGGCACCATCCCCGGTCGAAAGATCTAGTCGAGTATTTGTTTGGAAACATGCATCGATTGTTGGTCTGGGTTCAAAGTTGGACCACAGGTTCTTTCACAGGGCTTTGTGTACCAGACTGTAATTACCCAGAGGCCCTCTGGAGATGATGTTTCAGCATGTGCCCTCTGTGTCCCACCTGCAGGTATTTGAGGTGAACTGCTCCTCTCAGCGCAGCGGGCGACAGATCCTGTCCCAACTGAAGGAGGCCACGCAGTCGCACCAGGTGGACATCCAGGGCGTGAACGCCCACAAGCCCACCTTCTTCAACAGCTGCAGCAGCAGTGGCGGCGGTAGCGGCTCCAGACCCGGCTCCTCTCCCCGTGAGTATAGACCCTTAAAAGTGAAACAATGCTTGAACGATCTATTTTGTTCCCAAACTATTTCCTATGCTTTAAGCTGAGATATGGAATGCTAAAACGGAAACCTTGTCAGAACTATGACCCTGATAATGGAACTCTCTTGAAACGGTCCCACTGAGAGATTCTACTCTCTCCACTCCATTTCATTTAAAGGTGCAGTCTCATCCAGTACACACAATTAAGTTCAGTTCTCCTCTGGTATTTATGCCTAGTCCTGGCTTCATAAATGGGGAATAAACACAGTGGATTGGACTGAGCAAAACACTTCCAGTCAATCAACAACAAGGGCTCATTCCTCAAATGCTCTCTGGACCTCTGTGGGGAAGGGTGTCTGTGTTTGGCTGTTCAATTCAAACATCAGCCATATTTTATTGTGTCTACGACGTGCACCTTTAATCAGAATGCATCAAGACTGTGTCTGAATGCTCTCAGACATTTTTGGACTATATTGAACAGTGTTTCTGCCAGCTTTGATAAGTTGTTTTTATTGGGTTTATTGACATGATCAGAAGAACACCCAAATCGTTACTGTTTACAACATGAAGAGATTAGTGACAATCTGTTTGTTTACTCTTGGAACTCCCAGGCAAGGTGAACTCTCCCCGGCGGGTCGTCTCCTCCCCGCACAAGCCCCCCCAGTCTCCCCGCCTGAAGAAGAAGGGCTCACTGGCCCCCACCTCTCTGGCCAACTTCTTCAAAATGGGTGGCAAGCCGCCTCCCAAAGAGCCTGCCGAAACCAACGGCAAAAAGCCACAGCCAGGTAGTGATTCAGAGGTCTTTCATCCTGATGAAAACCTGTACCTACAACTCATGTTTGCCATGTGCCATCTATCGCATGTGTAGTTAAGTGGATAAGCAGCATGGTATAGCAATGCTGCAGTCTTAGCTTTTAAAGCGTGTGTGCGCTGAGTCTTCAATGAATTTGCTGCTTTTTTTCTGATTGTGTCCCTTACAGCCTGTAAGAGTCCTCGCAAGAGAGGCAAGGCCAAGGAGACGTCCTGTTCAAGTGAGGATCAGTCCGCTACACCACCTCCACCAGCACCAGCACCAGCACCACCAGCGGCAGCTACACCAGCACCAGGAGCAGCAGCACCAGCCGCCGGTGGCAAGGCCCCAGGAGACGAGCAGGGCAAGAGAACGGCCACGTCACTCATCCTGTTTGAGGAGGTGGACGTCATCTTTGACGACGACGCGGGCTTCCTGGCTGCCATCAAGACCTTCATGGCAACCACCAAGAGGCCCGTCATCCTCACCACCAGCGGTCCGTGTGCCTTATTATGGGATAGAATCATCTACACAGCTGCAGTTTGTCCTTCATTTTATTTTGTATGAATAATCATTCATTGCCTCTTGTTCACGTTTTGATCTAGATCCTAATTTTAGGACCTCATTTGATGGCTACTTTGACGAGATCCACTTTGAGACTCCCTCTGTGGTAAGGCTTTTTTAGAGTTCGATGTGTGATCTCACTTCCCTCACCAATGCTGAAAGATCTGCACGAGTGTGTGATGCCTTTCTATGTCTCTAATACGTGTGTGTGTGTGTGTTTGTAGGAGCATGTGAGCACCTACCTGCGTCTGCTGTGCCTGGCGGAGAACGTGCGCGTGTCTGCGGAGGACGTGGTGTCCCTGCTGCGCTGCACCGGCGGGGACGTGCGCCAGAGCCTGCTGCAGCTGCAGTGCTGGATCCGCAGCGGAGCTGGACCTGGAGCCCCTCACACAGGTACACACACACACACACACACACACACACACACACACACACACACACACACACACACACACACACACACTCAGTGGCGGTTTTAGGTACGGGCGAACCGGGCGGTCGCCCGGGGCGGCATCTTGTATGGGGCGGCACGAGCGCTTAACCCTATGAGCCCGACTGACGCAAAGTGCGTCAAAAAACACTCATGGGGGCGCTCGTGGAGGATCTCGCCTGGGGAGTAATTCAGTCTAGAACCGCCACTGCACACACACACACACACACACACACACACAGAGCTCTCCAACCTAGTCACGCGCCTCCACTTACAGTGCACACACGGCTGCAGTTCCTGGACTGGTGGGAATGTGGAGGTTGAATGTGGTGCCACTAGAGGGCTCTCATGGTTCCAGACTGTCTTTCTACTTTGCACCATCAGTTTTAATTTACAGTGCCCTCCAAAATTATTGGCACCTCTGCTAAAGGCAACTAAAAACCGGTATTAAAAAAAAATCTGTTGGTGATTTCTCACAATGAAAACAATGAAGAAAAAGTCAAACATTGAAGGGAAGCAAAGCTACTCTGAGAAGAATTTCATAAAGAGATCAATGAAGTTGGAGAATACAAAACAAGGGATTTAAGACCATTTGTCTTTACAAGTCCCCCTAAATCTTCCAGATTCCGAGGCCCACAAGTGCATTTTCCTCTTGGGCTTACCCCACTGTTTAGATCACGGGACTGGCAATGGCAGGCACTTGATTTTGTGTTCAGCAAACATTATTTGTTTTGATCAGGATGTTTGTCTTGGTTCATTCACCTTATCAATGATTCAATCATGACTCACTTTCAGTGTCTACAAAGTCATTGTAGTATTTAGTACTGTTTTCGTTTGTAATTACCGTAAATTACAGAAAAAGTACTTGACACTCTTTAGTACTTAAAACACTTTTTCTAGCAGTTTTTCGGGGGACTTGGTGACCCAAAGATGGTGCCATTTTCTGTAACTTTCCAACAGTGGTTCTTATGGAATTTTGCCTCTTTTACTATCCTCCTTACTGTACATTGGGCAAGATAATGATGGGTCTTTGTCCCAACATTTTTGTCACATGTCCAGGTGATTAGAACCTTTTTAATTATTGTTTTAACTGTAAATATGGCCATTTTCAACCGAGTACATAGTTTGTATAGCCATTCCCCAACAAACTTTGCTTGATTTTTTTTTTCTTCCTCAGAATAGCTTTGCCTTCCTTCAAAGGTTGAATTTTTTCATTGTTTTTATTGTAAGATTGCAACAAAAGATCAAAAGTTTATATATATGTAATACGTTTATTACATGTAATATGTAATATGTTTTTAGTCAACTTTAGCAGAAGGGTATTGTAGGTGCGACTGGTATCAGAATGAGGCGAGTGTGGTTTCACACATGCCCACACATTATTGTTGTATGAGAAGAGTCTGGAAGACTGTTGAAGGTATTTTTGCAGTGACACATTTTGTTTTGCAAACATTGCTGCTTTACATGGCGGCAATTCACGTTGTGTCCAGACTACTGTGACCAAGTTTTATTTATTTATTTATTTCACTAATTCTTTGTGAATATATTCAATGGCGTAAAAAAACAAATTTCACTGAACTTGTGGCTAGGTCAAAAATAATCATCACCATTGTTTGTCCAGGGGAAATTAACTGAGCATTAAGCTCTTTTACAGCAGTGTCCTGAGTTATCAAACAAAGTCTAACAAAAACAAGAAGCTGCACGGAGCGGCGTGACTTGCCAGCGTACCCGTAACCCAGCACAAATATTTTAAATAATTATTATAAATGATCATTATAATAATAATAATAATAATAATATACATAAAAAATTACATAAAATCAGACCATTCACAAAAACAATTTGCAAAACACAACATAAATCAAGGCCATTACGCATTGGTGACTCCTGGAACTGGACATTTGCAGTAGAGGCATTGTGCTCTTGAACAGTCCCATCACAAATTTAGCAGTAACGTTAACATGGGTTCAGGTGCTATTGAATATCCGACCAGGCTGGAGCTCCGGAAGCATGGGTCAGCTGTTGTTCTCCAGGAAGCCCTTTAAAGCCAGCCTGCAGATCAGCAGTTAGGCGACTTCAGAGGCCACAGATCCTCCATCACTAGTCTGACCGGTGTAGATGATATCAGACTAGTGATGGAGGATCTGAGGCAGTCAAACGCTTGTCTTTGAGGCAGCTCACTAGCATGACCGCTCAGCAACAGGTTGGTAGTGGTATCGGTGTGTGTGTGTGTATATATAGATCCCACAGAGGCAAGATACCACCAGTGTAATTTAACCTGGTAACTGACCAGTAACCATCATTTCAAAGTAATCATGTCCTCATATCAGCACAGGTGAAAGTGTGAACAAGTACAGTATGAGTCATTTCAGTGATCACCTTATGGTGCATTTGAAATGAGAATTAAAAAAAAAGAAATACTGATTAAGCAGTGTATGAAACGTAGAAATGCAAAGTGTCAAAAAAACCTTTAAGCCAACACTGCACACACATGCACACCCGTATGGACACACTCATACGTGCTCAATGTCAAACATTCAGTTGATCTTAACGGATATGTGGTCACAGTTCTGTGGTGTGTGACCGAATGGTCACATGAGTGTAGCCCTTCCTCTCTCTTTTTCTTTCTTTATAGGTGCATGTGAGAAGAGCTAAAGATAACCTGTACATTTTAACTGGTATATGCTGGATTTGTCTTTCCAGATAGGTTTAGTTTAAACCTATTGGTCCTGTCAATACACATGTTCTCATGTGCTCTGTGTGTGTGTGTGTGTTTCCTCAGCCACCCAGTCGCTGCAGATCAGTGGGAATGAGGCAGCTCTTGAGCAGGATGGGAAGCCAGACGTTCCTCCCTGTGAGGCTGGCTGCACCGCCAGTCTCCTCGGCCTTCTCAGTGTCCAGCTTCCACACAACCTGCTCCAGTTCATCAAGGTGAGCTACTGTGAACGGGGAAGGGTCCTGCCAAAACGGTGACCTGTGTTTGTTTTGTGACGCGCGAGCAGCTCAGTGTTATGTTTGTCTTGTGACCGTGATTGCAATTTTTGACTTGATTCACATTGTCAGTGTTTGTGTTTTGATCTACTCCAAGGCTAATCTGAGATCTTGTGTGTCTGTGTCTGTGTCTGTGTCTGTGTGTGTGTGTGTGTGTGTGTGTGTGTGTAGTGTGAGTCAGCGAACCCACTATGCTGGGAGCTTCTGGCAGAAACGGAGAGGAGAGGTTTTGACCTGCTCTACTCCAACATGGAGGTCCTTCTCCCTCTGCCCACCTGTCCTCTCAGGCAGTCTCTCCCCAGGGCCCCCATAGAGCTAGTGTCAGGCCAGACTGCCCCTACTCCTGTCCCCACCACCACCCTCCCACCCCAGCCTGCCAACCCCAACACTAAGCTCCCTCTGCTGACTGAGACGGAAGAGGCCAGCCCACTCAAAGTCTCCTCCAGGATGAGGATGAAGAAGCAGCACCGTCCAGGCACCAAGGACCCCTTCCAGTCCGACTCGGACTCAGACGATGGCTTCCTGTCGCTCTGCAGACCCACGTCTGTCCCCGGCTCCGCTCCAGAGCCGCCGAAGGAGGAGGAAGCGCCGCTCGCACGGCCCGCGACGGAGAGGAGGAAGAGGGTCGAGCTGACGGAAGCTGAGAGGAAGAGGAGCGGCCCGGTCTCCGTCGCCCTGGGCGCCATGGCTGAATTCCTGGAGCACATGTCCGCCCTCGACTGCTACCTGACGTGTTCGGCTATGCAGGAGGCTGAAGGTGCGTACGTGCCGCCGCCAGTGCGTGTGGCGTCCGGCTGGGCCCAGGCAGAGATCCGCAGCGGCCTGACGGACGAGCCCCGGCTGGAGGCCGGTGGCAGGAGCGGAGGCTGCCGCTGGGCGGCCGGAGGGGAGCAGGCGCGGGAGATCCGGGCGGCGCTGGAGAGCCTGAGCTTCAGGAGGTGCAGTGGCGGCGTGGAGCAGGCGTGGGGGGCAGCGCAGGCCCTGGAGGAGGAGGAGGGGGTCAGGCAGGCGGCGCTGGACGAGCTCACGCTCCCATCGGCTCCGCACAGACAGGCCTTCAGCATCACGCCCGACAACACGCTGTGCCAGCCAGGGTGAGTCACTCGCAGCTAAGCAGTCTTAGAACCGCAGGGGACTAACCCTGCTACTCGACCAGATCATGAAACCTCTTCAGTGCAGACAGAGATCGAGAAGAAGTCATTTACAAACAAGATTTTTCATAAGCAGTTATTGATTTACAAGCAAACACATTTTAGTCAGTCATGCGCAACAACAGCTGTTCTAAGATTAATGTAAACCACCGCCTCTTAGGGCTTATTGCTTGACTATAGAACCTGAAAATTATTTGAGATATGCATTTGGGCTAACATCACTGGTATTACGAGTAGTGAGATTACATCTAACATCATGTCATCTAGGCCACACTCTTGATACACACTGCATAATCTATATTAACTGGTAAGTGTTTACGTATAATGATGTGTGTGTGTGTGTGTGTGTGTGTGTTTTCAGATTGCCCCAGCGTAGGTGTGATCTGATGAGAAGTGTGTGTAGCTCCAAAGTGGGCACCAGCAGCTGGGCGGCCGTAGCGCTCGACATCATGCCCACCCTGCGGACCATCTGCAGATCTGAGCAGCTCAAGGAGCAGGGCAAGGTGAAACGCAGGTAAACAAACATTTTTCACACACACCAGATCCAAGTGTGTGTGTGTGTGTGTGTGTGTGTGACTGAGAGTAAAATGTGCAGTTCTCCTTGTCTGATGCAGCGTGTGGTGTTGGCGTGGAGATTTTAAAATACAATTACCAAATTTAGATTGACCCCATTGTAACCATTGGCTGGTCTCCTGATTTGACCGATCAGACCGACGTGTGTTATCGGGTTGCATGTCAGTGCATCCCAGGCAGAGCTTAAGATCATATACATTTCTGTGGGACATATTTTAATGACGGTTACAGTAAATGAAGACAAAGAAAAGTGTTCCAGTGACCGATGTCACAAGGGGAGCGCCTATTGAAATAAGGATTCATCTGAGTGGAATTAGGTTGCACCGCTGCATGAAGACGCTTTAAATTTCAGGTTCCCTATTGTATAGGTGTGTTGGATGTTTAGAGGCATGTACAGGATGTGGTATTTTGCATCTAACCTCATCTGAAAACATCAGTCATCACTTAAAATAGCCATGGCTTGCTCGCTAGCCAGCTAGCGCTAGTGGGCCATAGTGCAACTGCATCAGCGGTTCAGCAGTGCTGCTCCCTAGAATGGGGGGAAGAACAGTGTTATTTGTGTTGCACATGCCTGCAGTGCGGGTGGAACACAAGACATCAGTCATTCTCTCACTTAGTGACGAATTTATATTTCTCTCTCTCTCTCTCTCTCTCTCTCTCTCTCTCTCTCTCTCTCTCTCTCCTTCAGGTTTCTGCACTACCTGGAAGGCACCAATCTTGGTCTTCCCAAGCAAACCCTTCAGCTTCTGGCATCGGACTTTCCATAAGCCGTGTGTGTGTGTGTGTGTGTGTGTGTGTGTGTGTGTGTGTGTGCGCGCGAGTGATTGTGTGTGGTGACAGTAAAATGAGTGTTGTACAGTATTGTAACATACCCATAATAGTGGCCTTGATTGTTTATTAATGTAGTGTACATTTTGTAACAGTATGTTTTTATACTGGCAAACCTTAACCATCCTCAATACAGTGCCATAATTTTATCAAGTAATAAATTGCTGGATTTGACAAACATTGATAGAAAGAGTACATGTTAACTTTTAAAAATGTTTTCACTTGTGTTTGTAACCCAAGCCTCACTACGCTTAAATGATGTGTACTGAAGGATGTAAACCTCTACTTCTCCCCATGGTTCAAGTGGGGCTATAAAATGTCACTTTTTATTTCAAATCACATTTCTTATAGGTTGTGTTTGTATTTATATGGTGGTGTGGCTCTGGTTACTTTTGTGAAATCTGAAAAAATAAAACATGTTTATTTTTTTCCCAGATATTATCATAGTCGTTACTGTTTGAGTTGGCCAGTGGCTGAACGCATTGGCTCTAATCAATTGATGTGATCTCATTCATTAATATTTGTAAATAATGCTATAGCCTAGTTCAATTTTACAGTGTACAGTCTACAGTGTGTCAAAACAGCAATATTTAACTTTTCGTTAAAATGATTGGAAGAAGCCTCCCGTAGCGACAACAGAAAATTACTTATCAAACAACTTGGATGTAAGTCGTTGCGTCCACGTTTGTGGCACTTGCGCAGGCGTGCGACGTCACGCGCTAACTTTTTGACTATCGCACTGAAAGAGGAGCGACCCTGAACCACCGCTTTCTACCTGATCTCTTCTGGGTAACAAACCGTTGACAATTGAGCAACAATATGGCATATCTAATATAACTATAGACGTTTCATTTTTGAAAAAAATATAAAAGAAACTTGAATTAAAAAGCAGATTCTCTGTGACAAATGGCAAATCGCGAACGTAACAAAAAGATTCTGCTAGAACTTGCCAAACAACCGGATAACAATCGATGCGCGGATTGTGGCGCCCCTGGTGAGTGATTTTTCAGGCTACTGTAGGCTACCTGTGTACTTGTCGGTCTCTCACATAGGCCTACACTACTCTTTTATTGCAGCTGTCAGTGTCAGAAACGAATTAAACGTCAGCTTCAACTTAATAGATCGGACTGAATGCATGAACGGATGAATGAATGCTTATTTTTTGCCAGCAAAAATTACGACTGACCCATTGTCCGAACAGACAGGTTGAAATAGTATGTTCACTATGTCTGTATGTATTAAGGAAGGAGGGGCTTTTCCCTCGCCTTTTTATTTGATGTATGTGGATGATCTCACATGTGAAGGCTGTCTTTTCAGTGCAAGTAACTTGGGGCCATGTGACCACCCCCCCCCCCCCCGGACTTGGTCAGATGCTTATATCACAATCAGTGGGCTAACCAAAACAACTTTGCCCATATTTTCACCTCAAAATCAAACTAGACATTGTGCATTGTGACTTAATTTCTTTTCTTCACTTGTCAATTAAGATCCAGACTGGGCATCATACAAATTAGGATTGTTTGTGTGCTTGAACTGCTCCGGCACTCACCGCAACCTGCCCACAGTGAGCCGGATTAAATCCATACGCCTCGACTTCTGGGATGATGAGCTGGTACAGGTATGAGACACATCTGGGATTATAGAATCAGCGCAGTTTGAACAATGTGGATATGGATGGACATGTCTGTGACTGTCAGATGGACTGTAAAGATGGACTGTAACTGTCCAAGCCAACACACTTCCAGTATGCTATAGAGTTGTCCAGGACCAATTTACACGAAGCAAAGGTTTTGCCTTCAGACATATGCTTAAATTACAATCAACCCATGCATTTCAAAAAAAGTCTAATTATGAGCTCAGTATTGGACACTGCAGGTGCAATATGTAGTGAGTAGCAATATAGCCAAATGTGTTAATCCCTTGAGTTGGAAGTTCATTGATGTCTTTTCTATTTATGTTGGCTCCTGAAGTTCATGAAGTCTAATGGTAATAGGTCTGCTCGAGCCTTCTATGAAAAGGATGTCCCAGCTTTCTACTATCGACCCCAACCTGGCGACTGCGAGTGAGTGACTACTGATTTTATGCCAGTCATACAACTTTGTTGTTTTCCAGAATAGCTCATAGAATTACATTTAGGGAAGTTTTGTATGCTGAAGCAGCACTTGTGCAGAGGAAGGAACTGTGGCATTGTTTATTTCAACAGTGGGGAACTTCTCATGATATTCCTATTCAGAAGTTTTGTGCTGCTGTTTTGCGACAATTTCTGACATGTATATGAAAAGCCTAGGCTTTCAAATGAATTAATTCATTTGATTTGTCATCGTAATACATTTCCTTTATCATCAACATCAAGAGATAGTGATGTCAATTCAATTGATTGTTATTTGTAGTCCCAACATGAAAATGTCTCAAGGCACTTTACAGGGTCCTACTTGAACTGGAGCTTGAGCCCCATGAATGCCGTTTTGCACCCCAGTGAAATTGTCTGATGTTGTTGTCTTTTGTGTGTTTGCTGTATCTTGTCTGTAATTTAGCATTCTGAGGGAGCAGTGGATCAGGGCCAAATATGAACGGTTAGAATTTACTGGAGAGAGCAATCTTCACCGAAAGGTCTACACTTCAAGTGAGCATAGACATTTCTCAGAGGAGGCATTGCTATAAACGGTTGGTCTGTGGGACAATTCATCAGGTCATTCTATCCACAGGTGTCCGCGAAGGAATCCTCTGGAAAAAGCAGAAGGACAATGGGCATTTTCAAAAGAGGAAGTTTGTACTGTCACTCAAAGATTTCACCCTAAAATACTTCACCAAGGAGGATGTAAGGGATACGCTCAAAGTATTTTGCAACTTGCTAGCTGCACACATTGTTCTGTCCACCCATCCATCTGTCCATTCATCTGCTCATCACTTTCACTCTCACATCACTTTCTCTCTCTCTGTGTGTGTGTGTGTGTGTGTGTGTGTGTGTGTGTGTGTGTGTGTGTGTGTGTGTGTGCAATTCTCTGTATGAGATGAGATCAGAGTTTGTCCATGGCCTACCCTGCTCCTGACTAAGATATGATAAGAAGATTTGTGACATACATACAGTAGGAAGAATAGGTTTAAAATACACCCCAGAAGACACAAAAGCTATTCAGTGGGTAATGAAGAGATTGGAGTAGAGATGCACCGATTGCAATTTTCTGGGCCGATTTGACCTGCCGATACCAATTTTAGCCAGTGAATCAGTCACGTGAATACTCGCGGTAGGTTAACAGTTGGCAACTATTGCAAGGATGTCGGATGATGACGCTACAGAGTTTTATGAAGACTTTGAAGACGAGGAGGTAACATTTGAAAATGAAAAGGCAAAAATATTGCATTGTAATCTATGGTGGTATCTTTGGCGAAAGTGTAGGCCCATTATGACACCCTCTGAAAGCATGCCAAGTTTCGTGGAATTCCATTCCATTTGGGGGGCCATATCAGCTACCCACACACACACACACACACACACACACACATATACTGTATATTATGTATAACATGTTTATGTGTGCATGCAGGCATTTGTACTGTATGTGTGACACACATACAGTACAAATGCCTGCATGCACACATAAAAACATGCATGCACACACACACACACACACACACACACACACACACACAAACACACCTACATGCACGCACATAGAAGCACACACACACACACAAAAAAAACAGACACACACAAAAGCACATATACACAAAAACAAACTCATTCTGCACACACACTCATTTACACAAAGGTAGGGGACGGAGTAGGAGATGGAGACAAATGGACAAGCGTGATTTATTCTTGTGGAGAGAATGTGCTGGACTGGGCAGTGGTCATATTTTGCACCGCTCTGTGGTACATCTAGTCATGGTTGCGCTTGTGGTTCATCTGTGGGCATATGTGCTTTGTAGAGAGGGCAGGGATGGGCGGCGATGAGCGCTGTTTACATAATGAGGTGACATCTTATTAAATCCCGTCCAATATGGCAAAGCACAGCTTTTGCCTACTGCGCATAGAAACACTTAGTATCAGCTCTCACTTGGTACACCCAGCCATGAGTGTTGGCCTTTGCTAGCTTCCTCAAACTTTGCAATTTCAGCTGAGTGATGTTTCAAGTGCAATGCGTGAGTGGATTAGCCTGGCTAGGGTGCGTCTAGATTTCTGAGTGGATTTGACTGGCCAAATCATGGCCAATCAGGTGACAATCGGCCAATTCGGTCACCAACCAATCAATCGGTGCATCTCTAGATTGGAGGAGAAGCCATTTGTGTTACTTTTGATGACAAAAGACTATCTGCTCATCTACTGTATCTCTCATGCTTGTGTTCTTTAGTGTTTGTGCTCCGTCAGAGACGGTTGAAAAGGTTCTTAAGGATCTTTGGCTCCGTCTGGTCTTCTTTTGCTCACTTTTTTGTCACTAATGTTGACTTATTTCACACACAGGAATCAAAGGGCCCCAAAGATGTAATCTCCATACAGGACCTAAATGCTTCTTTTCAGCCACAGAAAATTGGCCATGCGCATGGCCTTCAGATCACTTACTTGAAGGATGGCTTTACTCGAAACCTGTTTGTGTACCATGAAAATGGACAGGTAAGTGTCTCCTCACAAAATTCCTCTTAAACACTGTACATCAGAATATGTGCTAAGCATATCTGCCCATACAGGAAATTGTAGCCTGGTTTAACACCATTCGAGCCATGCGCTTTGCCTATCTGAAGACAGCTTACCCCAGTGCCAGTGATAAGGAGGTAAGGATTATGTTGCTTACTTTCTGTTCTTCTTTGGCGTGAAGGGTGAAGACAACTAAATTGACAAAAGCAGAACAAAGGGTCTATCAGTAGTATACAGTGCCCTGTTGGAGGGGGGGCCCCCAGTAAGCTATGCCAGCCATCGCTATGCAGATGCATCTTTTCATGCTAACACACTTGAGCATACACACAGCAGCGTGTTTGAAGAGAAAGCACATATTTGAATAGCTACAGTATGAAACAATGCAGCGCAGGAAAGCCAGCTGGAGCGCTGCGCGGAAGTGCCTGCAGTTTCCTTCACCAAATGTCACCATTCACTGCTTCATTATCTGCACTGGAGCACACAGGGCCAAACAATGGATCTCTGAAAATAGATAGATTTGCCTTTTTTTATTATTATTTTTACTCCAGATTATGTGTTTTTATGGGCCCCCCCCCCCCCCCCCCCCAAAAAAAAGAAATCATATACAGTACATTAATCTTCCACCAGAAAAATAAAACGTGAGATGAGGAAATAAAATAGAAAATAGCTGAATTGGCATGGAGTAGCCTAACTCAGTAGTTTGAATTACTGAATAACTGACATGTGGTCTACTTCTCCTTTGTATTTAAAGCTATTGCCTCAGATTACGAGGAACTACCTCAAAGAGGGTTTTATGGAGAAGACAGGCCCATCAGTGAGTACATGTAGTGACAAAGTAGTCAGCAAATATTTTAAATGAAGGTGTGAAATATTCCATGTCCCACTCCTCTGTATCATTTCTCTATTGAACAGCATCGAGAGCCGTTTAAAAGAAGATGGTTTATCCTAGATGCTGTGGAACGAAAATTGCTTTATTTTAAAACTCAACTGGTAAGATGTTTTTTTATACTTAATACAAGATTTATTCTTGATTTTTTGTTCCTTGTTCCTTGTTTTTTCTTGCTTCTTAATTATAGTAAGGTTTTAGTGAAAGTCAGCAACTGCTAATGCCGTGATTTTATTCTGGACTACTGCCATACATTCAGGAAATGTGATCCTATATGTGAGGGAAGTGATGCAAGTCATGCTTATAGCCACAGGATGAAAACATGATTAAATTATATTGTCAAACACTAGAAAATATATATGAAAGTACATTAAGGGTAAAAGTGACCATGCCAACAAAAAAAAAGAAATAGTAATAACAATAACTGGCGATTGTGACAATATATTGGCCAGTTTTGACATATTCCTCACTTAAGGGAGCTGCAAGAAGCCATTTTTTCTTGTTAGCTGTGAAAAAAAACCCATTTTGGTGTGATTAGGGAAAATATGAGGTCTTCAAAGAGGACTGTTCCCATCACTGCCAGTTTTGGTCATAGATAGGAAATGGTCATAGTGCACATTCCAATTGGAAAAGCTCATATTTCTACATCATAACTGTTCTCATTTACTATGCTCCCTCTCCTGTTAACATTGGACCACCGACAGCAATCAGAATCAATTAGATGGTGTCATCAGCAATCTAGCACTATTTTTACGATACATAGCGATATATCTGGAAGCACAGCTGCAAAATCAGCCTGTTTTTCCGTTAAATTTTTCAGCGCATGCTAGAACATTATGAGAAGAATGAGCCAATGTGCTTTTTTTCAAAACATCTCAGAAAATGTTATGAAGCTACTGTAGATGTACCGCACAGCACATAATATGACCACCACATGATGCTGCATGTACTATGCTAAGAAAAAAAAGTACGCTTTTCAAATTCTCTCCATCCTGTACTCCTCAACTCCGCAAGTCACGCTTCCCTCCTCATTGCTCATTGATAGTTGAAACTCAAATTCTTATTTATACATGTTGATCCCACAAAATGTTCACATTTGTACAAAAACATACAGTCCTCTCCATAAGAGTAACACCTGCTAAAGTAGACGATATAAAATAGTCTTTTAGAAATGTATCTTAATGCCTTAAATAAAAAAATGAGGAAATATACAAACTTTATGGACATCAATTTTCTTTGTGAATGAATAATGTATCGTAAATTAATAAATGTTTTCCTTAAAATGCAGGAGTCGGCTATTGGAACGCCTATGTTAACCCTATCTGTTAAAATTCCCATATAGGCAAGCAGATTTATTTATTTTTAAATGCCAGTTATTTCATGGATCCCCTTGGCCTTTGGAATCAAAAAAGTGTTTGTGTGTTTGTGTAAGAGAGTGTTAGAGAGAGAGAGAGAGAGAGAGAGAGAGCCTAGGTGTATGTGTCTGTAGACTTGTGTGCAGTCCTTCCCCAAGACAGATCTGCAATATCAGACAGAGATTTCATCAGTATCTGATTAATCATCTTATCTTATCTTATTGTGGATATTTATGATTGTGCTATGAGTAATGATTGTAGTGTGTGTGTGTGTGTGTGTGTGTGTGTGTGTGTGTGTGTGTGTGTGTGTGTGTGTGTGTGTGTGTGTGTGTGTGTGTGTGTGTGTGTGTGTGTGTGTGTGTGATCTTGTCAGGACGCTGAGGAGCTCGGCGTGGTCTTTCTCGGCACGGAGAAGCATGGCTACTCGGTGAAGGAGAGCTCCACTGCGGGTGCCCGTGGCAACAAGTGGAAGTGCGCCCTGGCGGTGGAGACGCCTGACCGCGAGTTCCTCTTCATGTGTGAGCAGGAGCGTGAGCAGCGAGAGTGGATGGAGGCCCTGAGACAGGTCATATCCACCCCCATGCTACCCCATGACTACACCAGTAAGACCTGGACCACCATCATCAACATGTGTCTATGTCCGTCTATGTCTGTGTGTGCATGTGAGTGTGCGTGTGTGTGTGTGTGTGTGTGTGTGTGTGCGCGTCCGTGTGTGTGTGTGTGCGTGTGTGTGTGCATGCATGCAGTGTGCAGTATGAGTGACACCAGCGATATCAATGATTAATTATTGACACATTGGCATTGTGTAATTAAGCCTAAATGGGTTGGTGAATAGAGTTCCAGTCATTCTTAACATGCAGAAGTACATGGCTGGTTGACTTTAATGAGAGTTGTTGTCTTTTTCTCAGAAATGGTGTGGCTGTGAATTAATTTACAGAAAACGTCTTTGTTTGTACACAGCATAGTTAAGTGTTGCGCTGACCCACCAAGTTTTGCTTGTATACAGTCGTGCATGTGGTATGAAATTAGGCAAATTATTTTGCCCTGTAATTAGGCTATAAGCTTTCGTGCATACGGCCTGGTCGTTCATATACACAAATTAGAGCCCTGCGTCCTAGTAATTTGACTTGACTTGTTCTAATTGAAAATATATTTTCACAGCTGAAGCAACGATCAGACGTCGAAGATGACCATGGCAAATCCAAAGACATAATCATTTCCAGAAAGTGATTCCAAGTTGTATCCTCTGAGGAGATATTCATAGTTTACAAGACAAGATATTAAATATTGTATCATGTATATACATTTTTTTCACTATGGTCACATTGTGTTTTTCATACTGAGAGAAGTACAGTGTGGGCTAAAATAAAGTGCTTTATTGAACCCGGGCTCTTTTGTTTTATTCATCAACATAAACTTGTGTTGATTGTATAGCAATCATAGCCTTATATTGCATAATGGTTTATATAACATAAACTTCCAACTGACGAGCCCTAGTGGGCCATTTCTCCAAATAAGCTTACTGATATCGCCTCTGTTCTTTTTTCCAATCGAAGATTTTCTTAACCACAGCTCATCCAGTTATGTTGTCATTCACACTCCACATCAGTAGATGACGCTGTACCTACTCGATAAGGTGTCATCAAGAGTGAACCCGGTGCGTATTTTTGTCCATCTCAAGTTCCCGTAGTTGCCGGTTGTTGGAGGTCAGCCGTAGGAGGCGTGCGCCTGAAATGTTTTACGCAGAATGTTATGAAATTGGAATTACGATGATGGACTTGCATCCTTTGTGTTATATGCATGCTTGTGTCTATGGCCTTAATTGGTGTTGAGATATAACAGTGAAACGCTTAATTTCAACACTCTTATTACAAGACCAAAGAGCAAGATCTCTGTCCGTTTTGTCCTAACATTAGCTAACAGGATAGCAAGCGCGCCGCTACAGTTGGACGGACAAGGTTGGGTTCGAACCGCGCAGGCCTGTCATTCGGCAAACTGCCCCGCGGCATTGGGGCAGCAATTAGATGATTTTCGATTCAATCAAATGTTCTGGTTTTGCCTGGAGTTAAAGTCGCAGTCATGAGGAAGGACGTCCGGATATTGCTGGTTGGTGAACGTAAGTATTTGAAACAATTTCAATTTTAGCTGACTAGCTAGAATTTGGGGATGAATCGGTCATTGACCCAACTAGCTGCTACCCTGGGTCCATCAGACAAGTTGCTTGATGGCTAACGTTGACGTTACCTATCTCAACCCGTTTGACAAATATTCCCTATTAAGTCCGCTTTCAAAGCATAACTGTTTAGCGATCGGATGTTGATCCAGCAAAATAGCGGCTGGAAGTATCGTTAGAGACAACGTGAGATTTTGTATGAACCTCATTGATTTTCAGAAAATGGCGTAAAGCAACATAGACCTTACTAATGTACGATTTCTTGAAAATGCATGATGTCAAACTGACAAGAATTGCATTTGCTAGCGTTAGCCAAGTGTACGGGATAATCTCAATGTCATACTGTACCCACATAGCTTGCTTACTTGGTTTAATATGGGAGAATAAGTGTTCTACGTTAAGTTAGCTTCTAGCAAGCTGAGTGCTGTTCGATGTGTCAGTTACTGTGGACTATTGCATTTATACAAACGTTTCAGTCGACAGATCTTTTCATTTACATCCAGATATCTGATCCGTATGAGAACTGCTGAAACTGTGAATTTGTAGCATAGTAGGCTAATGTGTGGAATACGTCACATTCTGTGAAACAAAAAGATGATTGCCCACAGAATTTCTTTGCAAGGGTGCAAACCGGTGCAAACAGTAACTTGACTAAGAAAGAAAACATCTGCAGCTGGGATGATCTTGAGTTCTTGACGTATGCTGTAACGTTGGTTGCCTGTTAGATATGTCCGCATTGTTCTGGAGGGATAGGCTACAGCCCACCATAGTCAACGGTGCTTGTGTTTTTGTGTCATAAAGCAGTGATAAATAAGTGATAATAGTTTTAAATATGTGTTCGACATTGTCGACGTTATTCGTCCAAAACAGTTGTGTGTTGTATGACGACCTTATCATAAACCACTGGCGTCGCAGACCCCTCTTGACAGGGGCGCTAGTGTTTATCAGTAGCCTACTATTTATATCGGTTTTGGTGATGATGCTGTCTGGCCTACATACTAGCTGGCTTGATTCTTCTCAGCTGCCAGTGTTCCAACCGGGCTGCCAAACTACGTGTCTAACGTGTACGTGGTTGCTAGCCACCTCGAAGACGCTGCGTACCCTCCCCAGTCATCCAGAGGTTAAGACAACTTAGTATGTGACATTTAGGATACAGTACATCACTGAGGAAATAGTACACTTGTCTGTGCACCCAAGCACACTTATCCTTGCTGATGGTAGATTAGACGTACTCTCCCAGACGGTCTTTCCAAAACTCTTGAAATAATCAAGGAGACCCTTGTACTATGGCTATTCAGCCCAGCTGTCTGCTATCTTTGCTTTGCCACTTAACTCCTCTCAGCCATAGGCTATCACCTACACAGGCTATGAAAAGTTCTGATAATTTCTCTTGAATAACATATCTAACTGTGATTTGTTACTTTCCAGCCAAAGTGGGGAAGACATCACTGATCATGTCGTTGGTCAGTGAGGAGTTCCCTGACGAGGTAAATTATCTCTGCTCATTCATCTAAGAACTTCTCATATGAGCCTGGTAGCCAGGACACCACATCGTCCAAGCCCTGTTTGACCAGTGTTCTCTGTCAGGTTCCCCTGCGTGCCGAAGAGATCACCATTCCAGCAGATGTCACACCAGAAAGAGTGCCCACACACATAGTGGACTATTCAGGTAACAGTGGTGACTCAGGACATAACACACATGACATGCTGTTCCAGACAACAAAATAGAGGCACATTCAAATAGTCTGTATATTTTAGAATGTTCTGAATTGTAGCGAGATCTAATAGTTTGCCAGATTGAGCACACCGCTTTCATTATATAGTTCTATGCGTATTCAAAAGCTTTCGTCATTTTTCCATGCAGAAGCGGAGCAGTCAGAAGAACAGTTATACCAAGAAATTTCCAAGGTTGGTGTGTCCTATTTGGCTGAAGTTGTTAAGTGTAGTCTGAATGGACAATTGGATTTGCAGAATACTCCGTAGTAATCATGATCCATTTTTGCAGGCTAATGTAATATGCATCGTCTATTCTGTCAACAACAAGAAGTCTATTGAGAAGGTATGTTCTTTTAAGCACACATCTCCAATGATAATGTGTTAAAAAACAAACCACTTCATGTTTTTGGTTGATATAATAACTACAGTACTGCAGGCAGTGTTTGACCTAGATCATGTCATTGCATGCAGGTGACAAGCCACTGGATTCCTCTCATCAACGACAGAACGGACAAAGACAGCAGGTGTGTGTTTCAACCCTCGAATTTGGAACAGGGGATTAGCTGTGTGTTTGTGTGAGTGTGTGTGTGTGTGTGTGTATGTATGTGCGCGTGTGGGTGTGTGTGGGATGAGGGGGTATGGGGGTTGATGGTCGGTGCTGTTTGAGAAAGGCCATTGGTGTTCGGCTATTTATAGTATCTGCACTGTGTTTTAAACTGTACAACGACTCCTGAAATATTTACACGGGGATAAATCTATTCAAGTTGAGATGCTATTGGATTCACATTTTGCTGTTGCTGGTGTTATGCTACAACTACTGCAGTTGATTGTCACAGTATGAGATTCCACTGTCCAGTAGGATCAATGTTTGGCCTGGTAGCAGTTTAATGTATGATAACTATGTTTACTGTGTGAATGTTGAGCAGGTCATCACCTGTTGTTGGTTGACATATGTTGTTGGTTGGCATATGTTTTACCACTAAGTATACCTACTCACAAATGCCTGTCACTTCCTGTGTTTATGCTGTAGGCTGTTACCTCTCAGTCTTGGGCAACGAACACATAGACCAAAACACTCACGCAGTACACACTAACACTGGTTTGAATGTGATTTAATTTGTGTGTGTAATAGAGACTACTATGCCCTCTCTTACTCCTTGATCTGCTATGTGGATCTGCTTTTTTAAGAAGGGGCTGGCAGAACTGTGCTTATACGTGGAGCCAGCCAAGCACATAGGTGTGTGTGTGCGCGTGCGCGCGCTACCCTCTCTAATGAGACGATCTGTGTGTAATGCAATGCCGTGGCAGGGTGCCGCTGATCCTGGTGGGGAACAAGTCGGACCTGGTGGAGCACAGCAGCATGGAGACCATCCTGCCCATCATGAACCAATACTCTGAGATCGAGACCTGCGTGGAGGTGAGCCAGCACCGGCCCAGCACCGGCCCAGCAAGGGTTGCCACTTAGATCCACCAACAAAGAGTAACTACTGGACCAGGGCCATGGCCTTAGTGTGTTGTTTGGTTGTCCCAGTCTGGATTTGGGGTGCCCAATCCTTTACTGCCCTCCCTTTAATTAGCCGAACACTAATCTAGCACAGCTGACATTCCATTCCATAACTCGGTAAGCTGACTCTGATATGCTGTAAGGCTGGAGCAGACATTCAGAGTTGGTCATCATCATTTATTCAAGAAAAAAACGCTTAATCAGTATAAAGTATTTCTTGGCACATCATAATGGGCCCAACCGTTTGTTGGAGGCCGTGGACCTGAGCTCTTTGTGGCAGACAGTGGAGCGCCCCCATGCCTGACCTGACACCTCAAGTGAACCAGGAAGGGCTCCCTAAGACCTGCAAGTGTGCCATCTGGGCCTCTGCCAGACTGGGTATCATGTGACCTAGGTAGAGTGAGGGCGTGCGGAGCGGCAGGGAGTTAGGGAGTCACCCTGTGCTACACACACGCGCACACACACACACACACACACACATACACACACACACACACGTGGCTCATGTTACAGTAGCCGGTGGCGTCAGTCCCAGCGGGGGAATGGGTGTCGACCCCGAGAGTGCAGGCTTACGTGGTGGGCCACACGCCTCAGAATTCTCTACACGGCAGGGAGAGGAAGTTCTTGTCTCTTTTTAAACATCTCCTCTGCCTGTCTGGCCAACTCATGGCCATCCATGCTCAGCTCAGCACTTTGTATGCTCAGCACACTATTGGATAACACAGGCGCAAGCGGCCTGAACTGTTTGGTTCCAAGTTCTCAAACAGCTTAAACATTTTTTTATTATATAAATATCGTTATATCATTTTTTATTGCTGCCCAGCTCAGCTTGTTGTGTGATTGAGGCACCTTGGTCATCTGCCTGATGTATGTCTCTTTTTTTTCTCCCTTTAGTGTTCAGCCAAGAACCTGAAGAACATTTCGGAGTTGTTCTACTATGCCCAGAAGGCTGTGCTGCACCCCACGGGACCCCTCTACTGTCCTGAGGAGAAGGAGGTGAGCGGGGAGGCTCTATGGCTGCAGGCAGCGCTCACATGTGCCTCTGCATGATGGTTTACCTGCTGGGTGACCTGCGTGTTCCTCTCTACTGACCGGTCATTGAGATGAAAGACCCCTGATTCACACTTAACTTTGTGACCCATGTGTGTTTGCAGATGAAGCCGTCGTGCATCAAATCCCTCACGCGCATTTTCAAAGTGTCCGACCTCGACAACGACGGAGTTCTCAACGACAACGAGCTCAACTTCTTCCAGGTGCGAGTTCACTTCTACTGCAGAGGGAGGCATGTGCTCACAGGCACTCCTGTCGTTGGGTGTGGACTTAATACAAGTGTGGGCTGTTTCCGCTCTTGCCTGATCCCGCCTGACATTGACACACCTGTGCGAGAAACAATGCTGTCCATTCTAGTATTTCTTATGAGATGTTGCAAGGTAACATAGTTGTGTGGAGCCACATTTCAGCATCTTGAGTTGTTGAAGTTGAGAATCTTGTACACATGGGCTACACCCAGCACCTCATACTAGTGGGCCAGTGGCAATGGCATGTAAACATGTCAAGGTTAACCGAAAGACTTCGAAACAGAAAGGGCAAAAGCTTCAGTGAACATACAGTAGCACCAATGTAGCAGATGTTCCAGATCTCCCCAGTATTGTGTCTCAGCCTGCTATCACCATGTATATTTGAGTTGAAGGTGTATTATTGGATGTGAGTTTTGGGAGGTTGCGTTTGACTGTCTGCCATGACTCATAATTGTTGGCCTGTGTCCATCTGCAGAGGACGTGTTTCAACATCCCTCTGGCCGCTCAGGCTCTGGAGGACGTCAAGAACGTGGTGAGGAAGAACATCACGGACGGCGTGAAGGACAACGGCCTCACGCTCAAAGGTGAACTTCCGCTGGGCTCTGCCGTCCTGCCCCCACTGGTTTTTCTGTGTTCTCGTCAGACAGTTGAGCTCGTCCCAACTGCCCTGACAGTTCAGCTCTGAGGAGAGTGGAAAAACCGTGGTGACGCTGGGACATGTGATTTGAACTCATTCCGTGAGTTCTTAAGTGATCGGTCGTCTGCACCTTCAAGTTTAGAACTACTACAAAGGGTGCTCTGTTGCGTCTAACGGCATTCCAACTGGCCCTCTCTAATTGGTACAGGTTTCCTGTTCCTGCACACACTCTTCATCCAGAGGGGCCGGCACGAGACCACCTGGACTGTCCTGCGGCGCTTCGGCTACGACGACGACCTGGAGCTCACGCAGGAGTACCTGTTTCCACTGTGAGTCTTCTCCACCACTCGCCCCACATCCAGTTTTCTAAACGGCATTAGAAAACTGCTGTTCCCAGAAGCACTGGGGCTTCCTGATAGAAGATCTATGGTGCTGACTGGGCTCTGTTTAATTGGAGTTACTGTTTTCCTCTGCCAGGCTGAAGATCCCGCCAGACTGCACCACAGAGCTGAACCACAATGCGTACCTCTTCCTGCAGGGGGTCTTTGACAAGCATGACAAAGTGAGTTCATTGTGTTCACACAGATTCAGACTGCTTTACTACTGTATGTAGGTCGGATATGAAACCACCAACACCTTCAGCTACAGTAGGTGGTTGATAGGTGGCTACTGAGGGATTAATAAATAATATTAGTTTATAAAGACGTTTAGCAGAAGTTTAGTGGCTTTCTTTTTTTTTTTTTTAAACCCAGCTCCCTGTATGGAATGTGGCCCTGTGTGAGCGAGGTGGTTGGGATTAAGGGTCTTTTTTTGTTTGACATTTCCTCGTCCTTGCAGGACCGGGACTGTGCTCTGTCCCCTGATGAGCTGAAGGACCTGTTCAAAGTCTTCCCCTACATGCCCTGGGGCCCTGATGTCAACAACACTGTCTGCACCAACGAGCAGGGCTGGATCACCTACCAGGGATACCTATCACAGTGGACGTAAGTAGGAATCCAAGGGTTATAGTCCTGATGAGAGGCTATATTTTGGTTCTTGGTTATCTGTCTTTTGACAGATTCCATTTTGCTGCCTATTGTTAGACTTTTGACATGTTTGTCTTTTTGTTTGTTTGTCAGGCTAACGACGTACCTGGATGTGCAGAGGTGTCTTGAGTACCTGGGCTACCTGGGCTATTCCATCATTAACGAACAGGAGTCTCAAGCAGCATCTATCACAGGTGAGTGTGTGCCTGCTGCGTGCCTTAATATCCGTCTCTAAATGAAGGCAAAAGATGAAACCCCTCGTTGGTGGGTGTGGTTGATAACTGCTGCGTGGGCTTTGTGTGATCAGTGACGCGCAACAAGCGCATCGACCTGCAGAAGAAGCAGACGCAGCGCAGCGTGTTCCGCTGCAACGTGCTGGGAGCGCACAACAGCGGCAAGAGCGGCTTTCTGCAGGCTTTCCTGGAGAGGAACCTTGTGGTGAGCACACGCGCACACATTTAGATTACCTATACTTAGACAAAAAGCACATGATCTATACATGCCCGGCTCTATAGAAAGTGTGTACATACTAAGGCACGCATGCACATACTCCCACGTATGCACATTTAGAAATGCATACATGCACGTTTTCTCACCATTGCAATATCTCTGAAACTATAACTTGTTTTTTGTTTTGTTAACAACTGATTTGACACTTGCATACTAGTAGAAGCCACTCGGGTTCACAACCACGAGTTCATCATTTAAATATGATTTTTATTCTCATTGTTTTTGTTTGGTCTTTCAGCGACAGCGGAAGATGAAAGATGATCACAAGTCCTACTACGCCATGAACACCACCTACGTCTACGGCCAGGAGAAGTACCTGCTGGTAAGTCCCGGTCATATCCATCAGGCAGGTGTGCAGAAAGCAGGTGGTATGGGTCTCATACTAACAGCTGGACTCTTCCTCCCCCCCCCCCCCCCCCCCCCCCTTTCGTGCCTGCTCTCCGCTCTGCTTTAGCTTCATGAGGTGTCTCCGGACCTGGACTTCCTGTCGGACACAGATTTGGCCTGTGATGTGGTCTGCCTGATCTATGATGTCAGCAACCCTCGCTCCTTTGAGTACTGTGCCAAGGCCTACAAGGTAATCTCAGATAGAATCAGATAGTATGGAAGCATATGAGTTCCATAATTCAAATGAGAATGCATTCTGCAATATGCAATTCTAAAAGACATTACATTAGGCAATTGCTAATTCATTATGCAATTTAATATTACAATTTGCAATACTTTCTTTCAAACTGCATTTTAATATACAAAGTGACAATGCAATCATCAAATCAATTTGATTTATTTTGGTTAAAAATTTGAATAAACATGGATTGAATTGCATTCCATTTTGCCATGGTACTTTAGTCTCAAAATTCAAATGGCAATTAATTTTGCATTTCAATTTTCAATATTCAGTTTCATCTTTTAATTGTCAATTACTTTTGCAATGTAATGTTCAAAATTCAATGTAGAATTGAATTATTTTTTAATTTTTTAATTTATTTGATTTTTTTTTTAAAATGTTTTTTAAAAAAATATTGAAAACATTTTGAATATTTTTTGGCAAAAAGTTTTGCCCGGTTTGCAGAAATAGCGCCCCCGTTATTGCATAGCACTTTGTCACGCTCTTTGTGTCTCAAAATTCAAATGGCAATGGCAAACGCGATTCCAAAACACTTTGCAATCTGTCAGTCTCCCATCACCCATGGCGGGAACTACGTCACGTCCGTGTTTATCTCGCATTGGTCAGTCTTCTCTTTAAGGCGGGTCTTGGGCAGGGCGGCTGACGGCCTCCAGGTAGAGAAGATAACGTAAAAGAGAAATTGTCGCTGACACAGTAGCCTACTGTTGGAGGTGATGGGCAAGAACAGTCGCTCAGCTACTGAGGGAGGCAGGCGTGTGTGTGTGCGCGTGCGGAGACCTTGATCCGACCGTACGCCACCCCCTCCAGGAGCGTGTATCAGGGTGAAGCGTGAAAAATAGCACACAGGTAGCCAGGGGAGCTGATCGAGGGAGCTGGCAGCCCAGGGCCCTGGAGCTCATATCTGGGTGCAGCGTTTGCTCCTCTCAGCCCGGAGGACTGCTCCAGATTAACGACCATAGACAGTAAGATAGGCTACTGACAGGGCTAACACAGGGCTACTAACAGGGCAGGGCTGTTAATGACAGGGCAACATCGTTTCATTCACACTCAGGCACTCCTGGTCTGACCACGACCGTCCAGCTGCAGCCTGCACTGTCAGAAAGGAAGCGTAGCCACGTCCTGAGATATCGATGGCTTTGCCCCAAACGAGGAACGTACATCGTTCTTTTCACAAATACACCATATTTGTAAGCAAATAAAGTGGTTTACTTAAGATTACTCAGCGTTTTATCAACGTTTGGTCAGAACCGGAAAGCAAGCGTAGTCACTTGCTGAGATATCGATGGCTTTGCCCCAAACGAGGAAGTAGTTTTTCACTGATCGTTGATAAGAATGTAGCACAAATTAGCAAGTGCATCTTTTAATAGGTGTCTACGTTTTATTTTTATAACGTAGCACAAATGTATTACATTCGTCAATGTTGACGTTTTTCAGTTATAGTTTTGGATGTTGAATGTTTGTACAAACAACAATCCAGTGGGATGATCACGTCTCACCGAGTCTCGCAACCGATTCCCTACCACCGCCGTCATGTCATCCGGCACAAGCTTCCTTGGTACACTGCTGTCATAAGGATTACGGTTCCCCATTGACTCCCATTGATTCTGACTGTCAGAATCAATGGGAGTCAATGGGGAACCGTAATGCTTATGACAGCAGTGTACCAAGGAAGCTTGTGCCGGATGACATGACGGCGGGTTCCCTACCGGTGCAGCGAGAATATTTTCGCGGACCAAACGTTGATAAAACGCTGAGTAATCTTAAGTAAACCACTTTATTTGCTTACAAATATGGTGTATTTGTGAAAAGAACGATGCACGTTCCTCGTTTGGGGCAAAGCCATCGATATCTCAGGACGTGGCTCGCTTCCTTTCTGACAGTGCAGGCTGCAGTTGGACGGTCGTGGTCAGACCAGGAGTGCCTGAGTGTGAATGAAACGATGTTGCCCTGTCATTAACAGCCCTGCCCTGTTAGTAGCCCTGTGTTAGCCCTGTCAGTAGCCTATCTTACTGTCTATGGTCGTTAATCTGGAGCAGTCCTCCGGGCTGAGAGGAGCAAACGCTGCACCCAGATATGAGCTCCAGGGCCCTGGGCTGCCAGCTCCCTCGATCAGCTCCCCTGGCTACCTGTGTGCTATTTTTCACGCTTCACCCTGATACACGCTCCTGGAGGGGGTGGCGTACGGTCGGATCAAGGTCTCCGCACGCGCACACACACACGCCTGCCTCCCTCAGTAGCTGAGCGACTGTTCTTGCCCATCACCTCCAACAGTAGGCTACTGTGTCAGCGACAATTTCTCTTTTACGTTATCTTCTCTACCTGGAGGCCGTCAGCCGCCCTGCCCAAGACCCGCCTTAAAGAGAAGACTGACCAATGCGAGATAAACACGGACGTGACGTAGTTCCCGCCATGGGTGATGGGAGACTGACAGATTGCAAAGTGTTTTGGAATCGCGTTTGCCATTGCCATTTGAATTTTGAGACACAAAGAGCGTGACAAAGTGCTATGCAATAACGGGGGCGCTATTTCTGCAAACCGGGCAAAACTTTTTGCCAAAAAATATTCAAAATGTTTTCAATATATTTTTTAAAAACATTTTTTTTAAAAAATCAAATAAATTAAAAAATTAAAAAATAATTCAATTCTACATTGAATTTTTAACATTACATTGCAAAAGTAATTGACAATTAAAAGATGAAACTGAATATTGAAAATTGAAATGCAAAATGAATTGCCATTTGAATTTTGAGACTAAAGTACCATGGCAAAATGGAATGCAATTCAATCCATGTTTATTCAAATTTTTAACCAAAATAAATCAAATTGATTTGATGATTGCATTGTCATTTTGTATATTAAAATGCAGTTTGAAAGAAAGTATTGCAAATTGTAATATTAAATTGCATAATGAATTAGCAATTGCCTAATGTAATGTCTTTTAGAATTGCATATTGCAGAATGCATTCTCATTTGAATTATGGAACTCATATGCTTCCATAAGATAGAACCAGAAAGTTATAAACAATATCATTTCAGCATACATATTTTCTAAATCTTTTGTTTATATATTTATTTATACAGTATATTTGTATGTATTTTGCTTTTGTCAAAATCTGCTTTAATGTGAACATCTCTAGCATTCATTTCTATCATCTGTTTACTACATACTGTAAGAAGTGTCCACTGCAGAAATACTTCAAAGACACCACTGAATTTTACAAGATTTATGAAGTTGTGAAGTATTTCACACATTGTCCATTCACACATCACCTTCTTTCTGCCTCCTCAGCGCTACTTCATGGACAGTAAGACGCCGTGCATGATCATCGCGGCCAAGTCGGACCTGCACGAGGTGCGGCAGCAGAGCACGCTCCCCCCGCTGGACTTCTGCCGCAAGCACCGGCTGCACCCGCCACAGCCCTTCACCTGCAACAGCACCGACGCGCCCAGCAAAGACATCTACACCAAACTCACCACCATGGCCATGTACCCGTGAGTATAGCTTTTATTCCCCCTCTCTCTCTGTTTCTCTCTCTCTCTCTCTCTCTCTCTCTCTCTCTCTCTCTCTCTCTCTCTGTTTTTCTCTGTTTGTCTGTCTGTCTCTCTCTCTCTTTCTCTCTCTTTCTTTCTCTTTTCCTGCCTGTATTTGTAATGTACTTTCCCACATCCCTCCTCCCCCATCTCTGTCCTCGCTCTGCGGTTCCTCAGTCTTGCTATTGGATCTAGAGGGGCCCTCATCAAGCTGTATAGTCCAGGTTCAGAACAGTCATCCCTCCCAAAATAGAATGTTAACCAACTGGATTTTACTGGTGTCCCTCCCAAACATCATTTGGTCAATTTCCTAGATATAGAATAATCATATCAACTTTTCCATTATAAGGAAGTTGTTTTTGTTGTTGTTTTTTTTCCCTGGAAATCTTTTTGTCTTTTTTGCATTAGCTCTCTCAAATGTGTGTCCAAGTACTCTTAAACACGCAAGCAGATGAGCTACAAGCATACGTACAGTATTGCAGTTAGAGATCAAGCAAAACTGTTCTCCTTTGGAGAACTCAATCTTCTTCCCTTTTATGCTCACTACATGTATCTTTGTTGTTAACACTAGTCACAGTTTATTTTTCCCAGGGAGGATGCATACATACAATATATTGCCAGAAATATTGGGTCACTTGCCTTGGCTCGCATATGAACTTAAATGGCATCCCATTCTTAATCCATAGGGTTTAATATGACGTTGGTCCACACTTTGCAGCTGGGCTTGGCCCATCCCTGAGCCAATACTTTTGCCAATATAGTGTATGTGTGTACCTCCCCTGCGCTGTTAATCACTTTGGATAAAAGAATCCAGTGCATATACATTTAAAATGTAAATCTCTACCTAAATAGAGCATAGTAGAAGCACCGTTTCCTAGCCTGGCTGATCCCAGATGAATCTACGAACACATTTTGAGTCTGCTCAGCAGATCCGTCCGGCTTGTCTGGACGCTACTGTTGGCTGTGCAGATGGTATCAGTGTGAAAGGACATTTATCTTCATTTACGAGAAAGATGTGTTTGCTGTAGTTCTGAAACAATTTCATAAGAGTTGAATGTAGTGATTTAACTTGAATTTCTCTGTTGGTCACGCCCCTTGGAAACTGAACATGAATGCAGTGTCCCCAGACCAATTCTCAATCTCAGATGAGATTTGAGACTCATCAGTCTGCCACTGTCTTGCAGTTCCAGTTTGGGTTGTAAAAGCATTCAGCACCAACCCAATAAAGTTTAATATTCCCATTCCACTTCACCCTGTAAGATATATTCTGAATCCTTCTGAATATTCTGAATATTCTGAATCCTTTCTCTGAAAAGAAAAATAGTTCTAACCAAGACAAATCTGACTATACCCAGTAACACTCACTAACATAGGCCAACTCTGACAAACATTGCTCCTCTGGAGTTGACAGTGGCTGAAAGCAGTGTGTAAAGAGATAAGAGAAAGAGGGATGACTGAGGTCTCCCTGCTGTGCATTGACAAGTGGCCTTTGAGTAGATCTCTGACTTGCTGCATCGATTTCCACTCGTCTGCCCAGATGAGTCGTAGAGGTCGATTGAAAATGACCACAAATGGAGTCTATGGTGCAGTGATTTGAGTGTGTTAGTACCCAGAGCCTCTGCCATGCACAGTGTGCTTCAGGTGCTCAGAGGGAGAAACTGGGTAAGGGACATTCTAGTCAGGGCTTTAGGTGAAACATCGATGTGTGGCTTTGATGAACCTCGTTCTCTTTTTTTCCCTTTTTCCTTTGTTCCTTTCTTTTTCTTTGTTGTGTTGCTCCTTCTGTTGGTCTGGTCTGAAGCCACCCCTGGTAGAGCACCTGTTCTTTGACTTTTTACTGATATGTGATTCTGCTCATCATTCTCTGAAGACCTGGTCATTTATTCTCATAGCTTAAGGGTCCACTCCCATTGCCTTGATGAATATCAGCATTTTGTCGTTTTCAGTTTTATTGGCCTTTGGTTTTACTTTATGTTCTCATACTCTTATGTTCTCATTTTTTTTATTCTTTCAATTGTACCTGACTTTATCCCAACTCTTCCTTATTCCACCTCCTGAGACCCTGTCCCTTCCCTATCCCAAGCTCCAATCCTCACCTAAGCCCCTCTGGTCCAGGAGCCCCAGTCTCCAACACGGTCCTACCCCAAAACCCGACCCAGGGCATCCCATGCCCATACTCCCCTGCCCTAGCCTGCCCATACCTCCAAACCCTACCTCTGCCCCCCCTCCTCTTTGCCCATATCAGACAGGTGCTACGAAAGAATGTGGAGCCACCTCCCGATATTGGGCATCCCTGGGATATAAGCCCTGCTACCAACTGGATGGTGCAACATCTTGATCAGCCGTTTTGTGTGTGTGTGTGTATGTGCATACGTTTGTGTGTGTGTGTGTGTGTGTGTGTGTGTGTATGTGTGTGTGTCTTCACAGCCACGCCAAGTTGCGGTGCATGTGCGCCTGCAACCGGTGCACCTTTTGCGTCTCGCACAACCTGCTGAACTCTGAGCTGGTGCGCTCTATCAAGGCCACCCTCTACACGGCCCTCCTCAACAGGTCTCAAAAGCCCCACCATCGCTCCTGTTCTCTCTCTCTCTCTTTTTTGCCTTCCCCCCACCATTTCCCTTTGTTCTCTCTATCCGGACCTTGTCAAGGGGCTGTGCCGTGTTCTTGCCCACTTTTTTGTTGCTCCTAGTCCTGCCTCTGCCTCTGACTCTCTCTTGCTCTCTGCTGTTAGCTCAGCTTTCTAACACTGGCTCTTTTTGCTGACCTGGCGCTCTCTCTCTCTTTTGGTGGGAGCTGTAGTCGCGCTCAGGCTTTACTCTGCATATCCACGTACTGTGTGTGTGTGTGTGTGTGTGAACAAGCACACACCCAGAGGTACCAGGGTCTGGTGCAGCGATGGGTCAATCATGTAGGCAGTGTTTATGTCTAGAGGTGGCTTCCTTGGGATTGATTTGATTGGCGTTGAGAGGGTTTTTTTTTGTATTGGTGGATGATGGAGCAGATCTCTAGCAGTTGTCCAAATGGTTGTATCAGTTTCTAAAAACTAGGTTTAAGAATCTGAAGTTTATCCCATTTAACAAAGACTGTGCCTGCGCGTCTGTGTGTGTGTGTGTGTGTGTGTGTGTGTGTGTGCGCGCAAAGCTTTTAAAGCTGTCACCATACACTCCATGTCCCCCACGTTGACGCCTCAAGACGCACGAGTATGGCCGTCCCTCCCGTTAGACGCCATGACCCAGATGAGATGTGGATGGGAAGCAGCGTGCTGTTGAGCAGAACAGAGTTCACTTTATGGCTTCTGTCTGTCTTTCTGTCTGAGAGTGTGTTACAGAGTGTGTGTGTACGTGTACGTGTGTGTGTGTATAACGGCTGCCTCTCCATCTCCATGTCCGCTGCAGTGCCGTTCGCTCGTCCCCCTCGTCGTGGCCGTGGAGCAGCAGCCTGGGCGTCCTGCTAACCTCAGCCCTGCACTGGGGCCGCAAGCCCACGGGCCTGCTAGCTAGGGAGGTACCTGCACGTGGTGCAACGCATGTGCCCCTAACACGGCTCTCATTAACAACACGACGGTGGGGTGGGGTGGGGTTGGGTTGGGGCTCGGTGGTGTGCTGTCGTTGGCAAATGCCTTTCTCACCATTCATGAGTCTGGAACAGGTGTAAAATGGACTTAGTTTTGGCTTGGTTTGTTTGTAGTTATTCAGTCTGCAGTTGTATACACTTACTGAGTATTTGCAGTCAAAACATTAAGGGTGACAGATAAATATTTTGGTCTTTACTAGGGGTAGTGAAAACATTAATATATGCAACAGTACATTTGAAGAGCAGTTAGTGATGACACCATTTACAATTATTGATTGAATGGATTAATTTCTGCCGTATTTGGAACCGTGGATATGCAAAGGCTAAATCTGGATTAACCTGCATCATTCAGGAATTCTCTAACCTCACTAACCTGACTGGCCTCTTATAGCTCACTGGATAGTTCTGTTTTTACTAAGGGTGAGAGATTTCTGCAAAATGTCCTACTTTCCACTTTCTTTAACCGTAGTGCCATGTCTGATGCTTAGTGTGTGTAGAGTGCAGTGGTGTGTTTGAATTACTGATAACTGTAAATGCCCTGTATTGATCCCTTTAGACAAATGTGTACATGTGAATTGAATTGTCATTTGGAATACAATTGTGACCTAATTCCATTGTATGGTCCTGTCTCTGTCCTGTTGTGTTCTTTCCCCTCTATAGGTGTTCAAAGTCATGTGCTTGGATGGCTGTGTTCCTTTTTGCAGTGCATTTGTTGACCTCATGCTAATCGGCCTTCTTGGCATGTTCACTAGACTGACCTTCTCTCACGGTGGCGCTGGGCTTTGGCCTGTAGCTACATATGCTCTAACTATAGTCAGTGGCAGCAGGGCATTCTCACTGTGGCTCATGTTCTACATGCTTGGTGTGTTCGTGACTGTGCTTGGGTGCTTACATCCTGTGTTAACACGCGTGTGGTGAAGCCTGGTGTGTGTTTTAGTGCTAGACTAGCTTCAGCATTTCAAAAGCCTACCTGTACCTGTACCTGTAGACATTGTGTTGGGTTCCAGAGATTTGGGGACTTTTTTTTGTGATGAGCTCATGTTTGACCTGATGTGATAACTTGAATAAGCTGGACAACTGCATGTAAGCTACCAGCTCCAATACCACACTGACCAGCGTTTTGTGTTATTGCTCAGTATATTTTCATATACATTTGCAAGCACAATTTAGCATGTCAAGCAGTATTTTGAGTGCAGCTAGGTTAAGAAAAATGCAGACCAATGAAGTTGTAAAGCTTCAGTTGCTAAATGCGATATTCACCAAAAATGTCCAAATTTGATGAATAGCTCAGAACAAGATCTTTAGGTTTTCTGGTGCTTGCTGGTGTTCCTATGCCTGATAGGCTAATGTAGTGAGTGTGTGTGTGTGTGTGTGTGTGTGTGTGCGGTGCATAGCATGTTTGGGGTGCTGTGTGGTTGTTTGGGGGTGAGTTTCCAAGGTAAATGCTATGGTGTCATTACGTCTGTGGTTCGGGGCCTGCTGAACCGGCCTCCTGTGCATGTGTGTGTGTGTGTGTGTGTGTGTGTGTGTGTGTGTGTGTGTGTAAGGTTACGGCCCTATGTCGAGCACCTGGGCGCATGCCTCTTGGCTGATGAGGACTCCAGCCTCATCCACCAGGTGCACGAGGTCACCTATGTAGAGGAGTCCATCTACATGGAGTCGTCTGTCGATCCCTTTACGTCCAGGTAATGGTGACGCCTGCCGGGGCACGTGTCACTCTCGTGTGTGTGTGCGCGTCTCTCCCCGGTAGGCCGTAGTGTGAGACTAATGCTCCCATTCAAAAGACACGTCTCTTTGGATGTGCAAGTAACGTCTGTAAAAGTTCATCAGTGCGTATCTAGGGAGGGCACTCAGGGTGGTCAGTCTGCTCTCACTCGATAGGCAATACTAGATGACTTGACTTTGTGACGTTTGCAACTGAAAACATTCCTAGTTTTAGTACTCACCTAGATAGAAAGATAGTGATCTAACTGAAGCCATCCATCATTTTGTTAACATAGATTCTAGCCTTCTGAGTCGTGTCAAAGTATCTGGAGGCTGACGGTGAACCTTATGGTTTTGTGGTTGTCTGGGTGTCCAAACCCAGTCCAGTTTATTTATATGGCTTCAAGGGTTATAAGGGTTTCAAGGAAGCCACCTGCCTATCCTGAGTTATCTGAGGAATATTGTTGGGTTAAAAAAAAAAAAACCAAAAAAAAACAGATTTTGGGTGTGTGTATCTGTTTGTCTGTGGTCTTTGGTGTTTGGGAGGCCACTGCAATGCTGTGTGAGTGGCTGAAGGGGTTGTCCTCACTGGCATAGTGTGACTAATTAACTCCTGGTCATGCCGGAGGACGGTTGGACAGGACGTTTGTCCTCTGGAAGACGGCCCAAAGCCGTTGGAGATCTTGTGAACACGTTGCTTCTCTAACCACTTCTGTCTTTTTTTCTGTCATCTTGTTCCCCCCTTCCCCTGAGGCTCCCTCTCTCTACTGTTACTCATACTGTTGGTCATTCAGCAAAGCCACAACAGCCCCTCCTCCATGCTTCCCCTCAGCCCTGTAGTACTAGTGTAGAACTACTAGTGTAACCCAGCAAAGCCCCTTCTCCTCAGCCCATCACTAGAGACTAACCCTCAAGCCCCAAAGAGCCATTCTCCCCTGGACAAAAAAGTTGATCATTATCATTTGTGACAAGAGGTCAAATGTGCAAAATATTCCCATTGGTCTAACTTCATGTGAATTTCTCTCTGTCTCTCTCTCTCTGTTCTATCTCTCTCTCCTCTCTTCTCGCCTCTCTCTCTCTCTCTCTCTCTCTCTCTCTCTCTCTCTCTCTCTCTCTCTCTCTCTAGACACATGACCCAGGCTGACCTGAAGAACTCCACCTTCTGGCTGCGGGCGAGTTTGGGTGCCACCGTCTTTGCCGTGCTGGGCTTTGCCATGTACAAGGCCATCCTCAAGCAGCGGTGATCGGTGTCAACACACACACACACACACACACACACACACGCGCCTGTGTGACGGCCATGATGACCCCCCTGCTCACCCCACCCCTCCGCTCTTACCCCTCCGCAACTACCCCCCCTCAACCTCTAATCCTTCCTCTTCATTCTAGTGCCCCCGGTTGAGTCAAAGTTTAACTAGAAACGTTGCAAATCCTAGATATAGCTACATTTTTTTCTATACATATATGTATATATATTTGACATGGAAAAAAGAACATTAAAAGTTGCAACTATTTTTCTTCGGAGGCTTATTGGAACCCATGCGCCTGACATAAAGCCACCACCATCTGCATTTAAAAGGGCATTTTTCGAACTCTGCTGACAGCTGCAGTACAGTTGCCTTCCTGGTTAGCCCCGCCATCTGCTGGTTTTTCTAAAGGCAGGTCTAAACTGCTCTCAGGCCAGTATTCGAGCGCCCCGAACAAGGAGGAATTGCAGGTAGCTATGGCAGTACAGGGTTCTCAGCTCCGATGGGACTGTCCTCCATGTTTATAAACTGTATATAGTGCTCTGAATATACCTAAGATCACACTCATTGTCTCTGAGGTGAAAGGTCGTGGGAGGAGCGCATGGTCACACTACCCAGGGGAGAGACTACCAACACCAAGCCATTTCTAACCTGTTCAAGGTTGTGTGTTTTCAAGACACATTGCAGATGTATTAATTTATTAACCTTTTTTTCCTCTGCTTTTTGATGTTTTTTTTTTTTCTTTGTGTTGTCCATTTTAATATTTTTTTTTTGTTTGGCATTGCATGGAAGCAAGCACAGATCAGATTAGTTTCCTTTCTTTTGTAATTTGTTGTGTTTGTTTTTTTATTTTGTTTTATGGTTGTTGATTACACTTGATCACTGCGGAAAAGAAGAATTCTGAAGAACAATGACATGAACTTGAGTTATTCGATGAGCTGGCTGGAGCTCTCCTTGGAGTTTGAGAGTGTCTTTGCCCCCTCTGTGCTGTGCTGTGCTGTGCTGTATGAGGGAGGGGAGCTGACAGACTGACTGACTGACTGACCATCTAACTGACTGACTGACCGTCTAACTGACTGACTGTGGAGCCACCCCTCTGCCCTGCTCCCCTGCCTGTGGCCAGAGACGACTGAAGGACTTTGCTCTTACCCCCCACACACACACACACTCTACAGAGGGGTGTGTAGTGCCCTCTGCTGGTCACATTGTTTTAAACTGCATCAAACACAGAACAAGCGCTCACGACCTTCAGGGTTGTATCCGTGAAGCTCCTCTCTCTCTCTCTCTCTCTCCTCGATGGACTCCATACCACCACACAGATGTAACTTACCCGTATGTTGCACTCTCATCACAACTATGTATCATCATCATTACTATTATTATTTTCATTGTCATTACTGTTCAGTTCTGACACCATGCTCTGCTCACAACAGATGGTAGAACATGTTTTATTCATTTCTGACTTATCCTGCATTTACAATAAATAACTGTGTGATCTACCTGTGTCTCGTGAGCGGTTCTTCCCATATAGTAACACGGTAACTAGAAATGATCATGTCGGTCACTAAAAATGATCATGTCCAGGAACCACCTTAGGAACCAGGCATTTATGCCTGAAGGTGATAAGGGATCGACCATATCATTGTGTTATCATTTATATGATGGTATTTGAAAAGCCCTAATGTCAGTGTGATGCCGCACATTTCTCTTAGTAGGTACAACTTGTAGATATTTTTAGAATCGTATATGTATACTGGAAATGCCTACAGACCACAGCTAGCTCTTCATCTCACGAGCACCCAGTCAACTCTCATTGGATGCACTCTGACCCACCATATTTGGAGTGGAGCTTCATAAACCTGTACAAAGGTCTGTCCTTGACCAAATAGCAGAAGTCAGGTAGGAGGTAAGAGAATTCCTATTCTGCTTTTCAAAGCGGGAAGGGCTGATTTTCGTGAAAGTGATATCAGTAAACCCACTTGTCACCTCACTACCGTAGGACATAGTAAGGAGGATGTCAGAAGTAGACGTTGGACCAAAGCTGTTTTTTGAGGGGTTCCTGAGGAAAAGAAAAGATAAATTGGTGAGTGTCTTGTGTAATTTGATGTGAATAGGTATTGAACACAGGGATATGTGGAGTTTTGTCGAGCTATCAGTTGAAAGTATTACCACAGAGGAGAGACATTAAAAACCTCATGTCTTCTAAAAATAAAATGTTCAGTAGGCTACCTCTAGTACTAAAAGCTTGAGCTCTGAAAGTCATTTGATAAGTGTTATATAGCCTACTATAAAGTAGTGTAGTATAAGCTTGTGTGTGTATTTCATTTCTAGAAAGTGAAATGGGTGACCTATTGGTTTAGGCTTCATAATACAACACTTTTCTTCTACACTAAGAAAGAGGGACGTCATGCTGTAAGTATACACGTTCATTTGAGTGTAGTCACAGACTATGTTTCTGAATGCAATTGATCCAAATGTTTCGGACACTACCATAAAACACATCATATAAAAAGTCAAGATTTGATTGACGACTATAAACATTCGATATGTTGTCTACTGTATATCCTTTTCACTGCTAAATATGGTAATAATATTTTGTACTCATCTCTTTATTTCCCATTTACATGTGTAGTCCAACCTCAGAGGGCAGTATTACATATACACAGTAAGTTAGTAGCAGCGGTTGATTTAGCTTTTTGTTTGTCATCATTTGCTATTGTGAATTTACAGTTGCATTGCACATGTGATGAAGTTGACTTCATTTACATGTATTCATGTAGCAGACCGCTCTATCCACTTGATGATGACCGTAATGGTGATCATGGTCCTCTGTCCTCTGTGCAGGTGCAGTCTGTGCGTGAAGTGACGGAGGGCAAGCGTCACACGTTTGAGATCACCATGAAAAATGGGAAGAGGAAAATGTTGGTGAGTTCCCCTCTGTTGTGTGTCCTCAGCTGGGCAGCTCTTCTTCTTTGTTTGAGGATGTGGTCTGTGCTCACTTGTCAACAAGTCATGCCTATTGTTCTTTGAGAGGACGGCGGGAAGTCCCTTGACAACACTGCTCTTTGTTTCTGCCTGACATTTTTTTTCATCTTCTTCATATGTAGTTGATTTGATGTTCTGTTCATAGTCCTAATAGTCAAGTAGAACACTCTCTACACACACTCTCTCTTAACATGTGTGTGTGTCTGTGTCTGTGCCTGTGTGTGTCTGTGTGTGTGTGTGTGTGTGTGTGTGTGTGTGTGTGTGTGTGTGTGTGTGTGTCTGTCTGTGTGTGTCTGTGTCTGTGTGAACAGGCGGCAGAGACGCCGGAAATGAGGCGTGAGTGGGTCAGTCAACTTTGGAAGGCCATGCAGTTATCTGGCTCTGGCCGCTCTCGTAGCCTCTGTGCGTGGTAAGCAGACCTCAGGCCTCGCCACCAACCACATGTTTCCATCATTAAAGGTCACCATTCTGAGTGAGCAGTACAGCTCACACTTGTGCTCAGGTGCTGTTGCGATGCTGGTGCAGGTGCTCAGGGGCTGTTGGTGATATGTTTGTATGTGTGCATGTTTGCGTGCATGTTTGTGTCTGTGTGTGTGTGTGTGTGTGTGTGTGTGCACACATGTGTTTGCAATGTGTGTGTGTGTGTGTGTGTGTGTATGTGTGTGTGTGTGTGTGTGTGTGTGTGTGTGTGTGTGTGTGTGTGTGTGTGTGTGTGTGCGTGTGTGTGTGTGTGTGTGTGTGTGTGTGTGTGTGTGTGTGTGTGTGTGTGTGTGTGTGTGTGTGTGTGCGTGCATCCATGCATTGCTCCCCTTCAGGCCCAAAGAAACAGGTGAACTGAAGGCCCGAGCTTTCTCCAGCCCGTGTGCCTCTGATCAGCAGGTCACAGAGCTGATGGAGAGCCGGGGGCAGTCTCCCCAGGAGCCCAGTGGCCAGGACAGGCCCCACTCCAGCACCTGGCCTACTGCAGCACATCCATACCCCGCTCATACAGTCAATACAGCTTTCAGTAAGTCTACAACACACCCTCGCTTGGTGATGGGGATGCAAAAATGATTAATCAATTAGCCGTCAACGAGTAAATTAATCACCAACTATTTTGGTAATCGTGTATCACTTTTTGTCATTTTTTAATGAAACTAATCAAAATGATCTGATTTTTACCTTTTACCCAAACTTAAATGTTTTCCTATATGACAGTTGGTGTGTGGACTAAACAAAGCATTTGAGGACATATTCTTGAGCTTTGGGAAACACTCATCAATATTTGAAAATTTTCTGATGATTTCGATGAAGCCACTCGGTTAATCAAAAATAATCGACAGATTCATTTGTTATTTGTTATCAAAATGTATGTGTATTGACTTAGCTACAGAGAGCAACCACTTTTACCAACCTGGTTACAGAATCCTGGGTCACTGTTTTATTATAAGTATCAATAAGTGACACCTAAGACTTAACAGAGATGTAAGTCTGTAAACTCATGTGTGTCACTTAATGTGTGTTAATTATAAACACAGCACTTAGAATTTTCTTCTTCAAATGAACAAGAACTGAAAATGATCACAGTGAGCGTGAACTCTGCTGTAAATTAATTTTACTCAGTCAACTTCCATTTTTAACAAGAATTGATTTTGGTTCCTCAAACTCAAAATACTATCCTCCTTTTTCAGGTAGAGCTGATTCATGCAATTCACACTCATTCACGACGGAATACAAGCAAATGCAGGAGCAGAATCAGAGAGCTGAAGAAAGTCTTTATGACACACTGCCACCAGCTAGGAAATGTGAGTGACACTAATGTGTTTATCATATCAAATTTAATTTAAAAGACCTACTTTTGAATTGAAACAATGTCAACATCTTTTTTGCAGCTCTCGCCATGATTGAAAGCATCTATGACACCCCAGCATCTTGCAGGAGGGGCATTGAGCAACCGCAATGTAAGAACTGACATATGATGGCCACATCAAGCTAGTGTCACATGCATTACTTGTGTGTTCTTCTCTGTTCTCCTCATATCAAATTCCCTAATTCACGCAGCCATCCCCCCTGTTCCCTCTGTTCTCCAGCCTATAGGGAGGCCACAGAGAGCATCTATGACGTCCCAAAGTCCCTGCTGAGGAAAATGTCTGAGCACACACTGGGTGAGTCAGTTTGCCAAACCACCGCAGTCATTTCCATTCAGGCTGTTTCAGTGCATCATTTTCACTGATGTGTTGTCAGAGACTGTCACCCACTTTCTTCTTTAGAGAACTAAAATCGAGTAGGCATTTAGAAAGTGAGAGAGACGTCACTCAGGTTTTGTGTTGTCGCCCCCGACAGAGAGCCGAGTCAGAGATGACCAGCTGGAGACCGTGTCTTGAGTCCCACAGTGACCAGAGACTCTAGACTAGAGGATAACCCAGCAGACATGACCCATGACAGGAGGGGAGGCTTGATGAAGATCCCTAATAGTCACCACAGGCTACATGGAGGATGCCTTCGAGAAGAGGTGTTATCATTACTTAAAAGGACACTGAAGATTTCTTTTGAAATGACTCATTTCATTCTCTGATGGTCATCTCATCGGGCCCATCATCAATCATTCTGTTATCATTACATTTACATTCCATGGACAGTGTTATTTTTCTTCTTTTTGGATATTGTTTTGTTCAAATTGAAATGGTGTTCTTTGTCTTCATTGCTTTCATTTTAAGAGGCAGCTGACTTTTTGACTTTTTTTGTTGGAAGGAGTTGTAGCATTGGAATGTAGAGGAGACAAAAGGGAATGTAGTGATCAGCATTTATTGAAATCACTTTCACAATATCACACAGAGCTGAGACAAAACAGGAGATCTAGACTGATGCTGGCTGACTGGGACACAGTAGTGTGTGATGGTCAGTTTGGGCAGACCACGGGGAGACCAGGCCACTTTAATACAACACAACTATTTACGGTCCCGAAAACACAAACTCTTCATTTCACAGTCAAAATATGATCACATTTTCACAAACACAATATTGCTTTTGTCTCAGCATCCCTGTGACTACACTTATGGGAATGGATAGGGTTTGCTGGCTAAATATCACATACAAAGTCAGACTCCACGAGCAGCTCACTACAGCAAATCACACAAATCTGGATTAATCAGCACCTGTGTCATCATATCCTAAATCAGGCCTGCTATCACCGTAACAGGATTTTAACACAAGTGTTTGTGAGCACACATCAGATCAAAGTATTTGAAGAATTGTGTAAACTTAGAAATAAAGAAATAATCAGCCATTCATAAAGCACGTCAGTATTTCTGCTACAAAAAAATATATGATAAAACATGAAATAGGTAGTGCACTGAATTCACTTGAAATGATACATGCCACAGTCAGTTTCAAAAATAAAAGGTTACACTTGGGATTGCAATAAAAGACAATAGTTTAAGAAAGAAGCTGCTAGGCAAAAAAGCAGGCACAAAAGCCTCAGAATTGGTTTTAAATATCAGTACATTATTGGATCCAAACAAACTGGCAAAGATGAAGATAAAGTTAATTTGGTCTTCAAACAATATGGTCCACAATGTCAATGCTGCCCTGTACAGTTTTACTCTTTATGAGGATTAACAGTGAAATTAAAGTACAATAACAGTGGCCTATAATAATGACATTTGACACACACAGACACACAAACACATACACACACACAGCTTGGTTTGGAATAAGGTTAGTGTATATAGAATTACAGGTATACAAAGGTGTCAGGATTGTGTGTTTCTTCCCGGGCAAATTAAATAATGCTGATGTTGAATATTTGATGGCACTGCCTATGTTGTTTTTTTAAGTGCTGCATGTGATGTATATATATGTATTGTGTTTGGATAGTTTGTTCTTGTTATGCATTTTAACTGTGTTCTACAGTATATGCAGTTATTATATGGTTAGTCTCAGTGTGCAGTGCACACCCAGTACAGTATGTGTCCTTTTTTGTAGTGAATAAATGTATGGTTTCTTAAAGTGTGTGTGTGCGTGTGTGTTGGTTTGTATGTATGTTGTGTGCTCTGTGTACACACCCAGTACTGTGCGTGTCCTTTGATGAGAATTAATGTATGGTTTCTAGTAGTGTGAGTGTAAGTGTGTCTTCTGGGTGTGCATGGTTTCAAGTTGATGTGTGTGTGTGTGCGTGTGTGTGTCTGTGTGTGTGTGTGTGTGTGTGTGTGTGTGTGTGTGTGGTCAGTGGACTGCAGCGGGCGCCATAGCCTGCTCACTCAGGTACTCCTCCAGCACGCGGATGATTCCGCAGGCCTCGGTCAGCCCGCTGTGCTCGGCCCGTGCGTTCTGCAGCAGAACGTCGCCGTTGCCACAGCCGCGCAGGAACTGGCCGCAGCGGAACAGCGCGTAGTGGCTCATCTCCGCCTGCCGGATGAAGCGCTTCAGGTTGTTCATGTCCTGGATGGCCTGAGAGGAGGTCGTGGGATCAGATCATGACTGCATTCAGTAAGCAATATCTATTTTAGTAATACACTAAACCATTAAGAATTCATAAAAAAAATCCTCCTTACAACCACTTAGGTTTGTTATTGTGAGCACTCTCCAAATCATATTTCATACACATGAGGTGTTGTTGACTACATCAAACCCTATTGGAAACCAATCGAAACATAGTGTGCTGTATTGATGACCAAGGCTGTTTGAGAGCACTTGATTTGAGGATGCTCACCTTGAGCTTGAAGTTCTCCAAAATTTGTCTCAGGAGGAATGGGTTGCACCTATCGGCACCGTTCAGGAACGCTTGGATCCAGTCCTCACAGAACCGGTTACTAACTGCAAGGGAGAGATGGAGCATGTTACTGGGTTGGTGAATCTGTTTTATTGCTGTTTATCTATTGCTGCTTCAGCAATAGGCAACCTGCTAACTAGTCATATCTGGAACCAAACAGAAGACATACTGAGGCACCCTTGCAATGAAAATCATCCAACACGTAATGTCATTAATATATTTCTATCTGTTAATTCGGGGAATGTCTTGGTATCTGAGTGACGTAAAGCTGCACTGGAGATTATGGGATGGGTGGGGAGAGTGGTTGTATACCCCGTGTCTGATGGCACACACCTGCATTGGAGAGAGTGGGTGGGCTCGTGGAGCAGTCGATCACCAGGTCTGTGGGGGCGTCATCTGACATGGCTTTGCACAAGGTAGCCGTGGTGGTGTCCTCCTGCACTAAACCCTGCAGACTGGCAGCTTTGATGAATCTACAGACACAAGAGACTGACACAATGACAAAGGCCTACAACTGAAAGATGTTAACATTGCGTAGCTACAGACCATGCAGTATACAGGGCATAAGTGCCACATGATTGCTGCTGCTCTCCACACAATAGCTGTCAGGCAAACATGCTGATAATCAAAGCCTTACCTGGCTACATCAGTCTTGGTTCTCTCATCTGCGTCATTGACAACTACAGGGGTATGACTCAAAGCCTGCAACACCAATTAATCATATTTATAATAAGTATGATATACTGCATATACACATTAATGTCCATGTGTGGTTTGAGTAGTGCAATCAATGATTAGTAAAAGTTCATCATAATCCTGTGCTGAATACTGACTGTCAACACTGCAATCAATCTAGAACTAACGTGAGAATATGTGACAAAAGCAACACACAGCATTACATATGTTATTTACTGTGCTTTTCTAACTGATGGTACTAGATAACAAACTCACAGTGCAACAATTTACATTTTCACTTCCTTAAATAGGTCATCTGGTTCCTATCAGCATAATTGGTCCTTCATGTCATGGTGGTGACACCAGAGATGTTTATCTGTTGAAACCGCACCAGACAGAAAATGCTGCTGTGGGTTCCTGTGGGTGTGTATGAGCTGCTCACCGCATGCAAGAGAAAACAAACATTGGCCTGGACCAGTTGAACCACTCGGTGAATGTGCATGACCGATTCCTCATACCAAAGACTCAGGTATGGCTTCACGTCTGACTCCAGGGTCTCCATCTGTTCAAAAGGAAATGAAAGCTCATTGGGTTACAACGTCTGATTGGCCGATGGAAGGATTGGTCAAGTTTGGTATCAAATTGAATCCTGAGTATTGACCAACTAAAGTTTTTCAACTGAAGTATTCTTTATCACAATGCCACTGTAATTGTGATTTTTTCCCCCCTGCCACTCACCTCTGGAGTCAGGCTGCCCTGGAGACCTTGCACATACTTGTCAAGTTCAAGTCGGAATGTACGGGTAGTTAAGGAAATGACATCACCCTTGAGCATACAACACAAAGATAGAATACATTGTGCAGGGATGCTAGCATGCTTCAGCTCAAATCAGTTGAGGAGAAAGATTATAGGACTTTCAAGGTAAGGATATAGATTTAGTCCCTTCTCTGAACCTCCAAGGAAACAAACCACCCAGCCGTTCCCATCTTCTGACTGGTCAGGAGAAGATTCCTGTTCCAGGAGGCAACAATAGCAACCGACTGCCTGCTCAGGGATGCTGTTTCAACAGGGAGAGAGGGGAGAGAGGGAGGGCACAGGAAAGACCATATGATGACTATGGCACCATTGTCCCATACAAGACTTAAACCTCAATCTACATGTATGTGACGATAACCAGCTCCATATGATTAAATGAAAGAAGATGGTATCTAGTTTCTCTCTTATGATTACCTCAGCTCCACAGTGGCTATGTTGCCCATGCCTCCCAGTAGAGCTCCTTTGCTCAGCCTGCGGGAGATGTAGCATCGCAGCTGTGGCTCAGCCTCTGGGGGCAGACTGCTGTCCAGCAAGGTGAGGCTGAAGCAGAGACAAGCAGTTAGCGGGAGAGACCACGCAATCAAGCCAACAGCAAGGCGGCGGTCTTACGGGCTAGAAAAAGTGGGTTCATGATGTACCGATGACACAAGAAGCCACATTACACACAACACCAAGCTATGCCATGAGAATCAACAACAAATTTAGCACACACACACCCAACCATTGATTTGCCATATGATTTGCTCACCAGGCACAGAGCAAGACCTATTCCCAGATCTTTTTTCATGAAAAAATATTCTGCAATATTCTATACCCATTTTATCTGAACATTGGGTACTTTGGGGTTAACTGTAACCATTTTTGAGGCTGTTTAAAACACACCAAATCAACAGGCCACCTGTTCACCATTCACCATTCAAATCAACAGGCCACCTGTGCACCATTCAACAGCCTCAGAAAATAGTTACAGTTAACCCCAAAGTACCGAACACTGTTTTTGTGCAGATAATTGCTGTTTGTATTAAGTCAAACACATTTAATTTAATGTTTGTGAGTTTTCTTTGCAGTCAAAACAGAGGTGTGCAGCGTCTCATATCAGATGAGATAATGATCACTTACTATGCACTATACACAACAACCTTAAAGAACTGGCATGGGATTGTGTCTTGCTCTGTGAAATGGTGCATTACAGCCTGTAGCCCATGTTCCAAGAATGATTGTTCGAGATGAAGCTCACAAGACAAAGCACACATGAATCCAGATAGCGACAGGAAACGTGTGACTGAGGATCCATCCAAATTACGCCAGGGCCACTGTCACTGAATGACAAACGTGACCTTTTTCTGTCCATTGATTTGTTTACCTAAAGTCATCATGACATGTGGTTGAATCTGCTCTTCTTTGAGACCACGCGACACTCTCCTCTGCTGCCTCAGATCTGAACAATTGATAAAGCACTTACTACAGATGCACTTCAAAACGAGGACTAGGAAAATCACAGTGTAGGGTAACAGTAACGTCACCATCAGTTACAACCTGCATTTAAAACGTTAGCTGCAAAGTCAGGGCTTGTCACAACAGGGTGAGATCCAAATTAGGCAGATATAAGCAGAGACACTTAAGGACTTAGATACAAGTTACATCAGCAGCATACAGTCACGTAATTTCTATCACGCCCCGCACAAAGCACACAACCCAACTTACTCCTTCATTCGTTCTGCAGACCTTTCTCACTGTGTTGCACACCTGTGATGGAGACAACCTACCTTGTGCTTTGGTAAAAGTAAATTGAGTAATAGCAGTTGATTTGTTGTATTCGCTGACTGATTCCGCCTATATCCTCACTGTCAAAATCTGTGTCTTTTTCTTCCACATCAATTGAGTCTTGAAAGGACGAGGACGAAGCCTGTGAGGTAAACATCCTTAGCCTTTAGCTATCTAACGTGTGTTAGTCAAGCTAGATTCTGACGGATGTAGCAGCAGTTAACGTTAACGTCAGTGTTTCAGGGCCCAACAACCTAAGCAAATGTCAAAGTCTATATGCTACAGATGAAAATAAACAACGACTCTGATAGATTTAGGATCATTCGTTAGATTATCCTCAAGGCTTGAAATAACATTAACTATGCCTGCTGACAACAGCTCTCTATCAAAACATTTCATTGACGCATTGTGCACCCAAACTGCAGTCCGTGTAGAAAATAGTGCAGAAAAACAAGGGTTCCATTCCTGATCACATGATCTGTGGTTCCTCCCTGTTCCTTTTCAGTTCCTGGCCACGCCATTTTGACCAGACTGCGAATTTGTTGCTATTTGATTGTGCTGCATTCGTACCATCACAGAAATAATCATGGGTAGGAAGAAAAAGAAGCAAATGAAGCCATGGTGTTGGTATCCTTTTGCAAAGTCGTCTGTCACCGGATTATCGACTGAATACTACATAATGACCGACTCATTATTATTCTGTCGTGTGGCTTTGATGTCAAATCCTCTGTTCAAGACATGTAAATTGTGTTAGCCACCTTGCTAGTAGATGCTAAGTGCGTAGTGCATGTTCAGATTAGCTAACCTTAACTTAAATTTATACAAGAAAAAAACGACCTCATTTTAAATTCAGTGAAAGTCCTTGTAAATATTACGGTCTGTAAATTAGAACCGTTAGCTGTTGTCAATATCGTGCTTGTTTTCTCGTCAACTTAGTGTTAAGTGTGTGCCATTAGCCAACGATAACGTTACCTACCCTTTAATCTTTATTGTTATTGACAAGTCAGGAAAAGTGTACGCCATAGCTAATCCTTAACTGCTAAAACAGGTATTGCAACAGAGATTTCGACGACGAGAAAATCCTCATTCAACACCAAAAGGCGAAACATTTCAAATGCCATATATGTCACAAGAAATTGTATACGGGTCCAGGTTTAGCTATTCATTGTATGCAGGTAAGGGAAATTGCTATCAATATAGCCTTGTATTGACACCGATTCTTTTTGTTTTTGTTGCATTTACGGCTTTCTGTGTAATCCACAATTGTTATTTGAAGTACCTGCTATGACTTTTTAAAGGTTCACAAAGAAACGATAGATGGAGTCCCTAATGCCATCCCTGGCAGGACTGACATTGAGTTGGAAATATATGGTATGGAAGGAATTCCTGAGAAAGATATGGAGGAGAGACGACGTGTCTTGGAACAAAAAACGCAAGGTATCCTTTTCTTACTGAATTGTTATGTGAGCTCCCCAATGGATAAAACTTCATATTACACATTCAGAGCTAATGACAGCCAATGCCATCAAGTAAATGGTTTGAACTGATCAACGCCAGGAATAGGCAGTGTTCTCTTATATGCAATTTCTGCCCAATGATACGTTGTGTTGCTAACACTCTTGCCATGTGGTCAACAGAGAGTCAGAAGAAGAAGCAGAACCAAGATGACTCAGATGACGATGATGATGATGAAGCCGGGCCGTCCTTCCAGCAACCAGCTGCCCAACCCCAAGCTGCATATGTCCCCCCTATGACCCAAGCAGGCATGCCTCCTGTGCCAGCTGCACCAGGGATGCCACCAGGGGCCTATGCGGGTACGTTCCACAGTATTCTGTGTCCTGATCATGTCAAGCCAACACCTCAGGAAGTCATGCCATGCATTGCACTATTAATAAAGGGAGTATTAGGTTGCATTGATTGGTTGTATTTGATATGCCAATGTTCAGGTATGCCCCCAATGATGCCTGGTGTTCCTCCTATGATGCCAGGAATGCCGCCGGGCATGCCAGGCATGCCACCAGGGTAAGACTGCGTACTTTACTGCGTGCTTTACAGTGACCTTTGTTTGGATTTTGATGTGCAGGTGAAGATGATACTGTATGTCTGACCGAGCATTTCATTCTCAACAGCATGATGCCAATGGGTGGAATGATGCCACCAGGGCCAGGAATGCCACCCATGATGCCAGGCATGCCACCGGGTGAGGCGTCTTTGTAGTTTCTCCCCCGGACGATTGCTTAAAGGAACAGATAAGGAGTGAGTAGTGGTGAAAGGGCTGGTACTAAACCTCCTGCTGTCTCTGTGCCTCACCAGGAATGCCCCCACATGTGGCCCATCGGCCCGGCATGCCCCACATGGGGCAGGGTCCTCCGTCCGTCCCAGGCATGCTGAACAGACCCGCCATGCCCACTGCCACCGCCTCCTCGGTCCAGCCGGTGGTCACCAAGCCCCTGTTCCCCAGCGCAGGACAGGTGCAGTACATCCTACTCTCACTCTGCTACTGAATGCCTCTGAGTGTGCTTTATAACATCCCTTACTACAACCCCTCAGCTTGGACTGGGCAGTTAGCTGAAATTGTATTGAATTTAGAACCTCACATCACATCAAAACATCTTGCTCATGTCAGTTAGTGAAGGTTTCCTCCAATTTGTGCATTTGAGAACTGTCACCTTTAAAAGAAAAGAAAAAACATTGGGTGGTGGTAGGTCTTTTATCTCCAACTAATGTTTGTCATGTTTGAGTGCACTCAAAGCGAAGACGTATGGTATGGATAACATGAACGTATGGTATGGATAACATGAACACAAACCCTGAGCCTCAAGCAAACAAGCCTCCACCGTTGCAATTCAACCTATTCAGTTTAAATCAGAACATTCAGGGTTTTTGTTTTTTTACAGTACATTATCTGAGAACTATGAGGGCAGAGAAGAAAAAATTGTAAACTAAGTAATGGAGGTAGCCTGATATCGCCCAGTCCTACCCTCAGGTCTCTCTTGGAGGCAGGGTCAGAACAGAGTTACTCATGTTACTCATTGGGTAGTAACTGAAGTTATTTTAGTGCTCTGTACGTGATAGTGTCAGTAATATTGCACTTTTCAGGAGTTGTATTCTTGGTGTTAAGCCAATTTTTTTTTTGCACCACCTTCAATGTGAGACGCCAACAACTTACCAGTGTGTATGTTTGTATGTCTGTGTTTATATGTTTTTTTGTTGTTGTTTGTTTGGTTTGGTTTGGTTTTGCATTCTCTGCTCTTATGTTCTTATGCCACAGATGGGAACTCGGGCTCCAAGTACAAGTACACCCTCAGCGAGTGTCGACACTCTGTCTGCATCCTCTAAGCCTCTGTTCCCTAGCACAGCACAAGTACGCAGTAGCGTGACGGCGTTTGTGAAGCTACAGCTTCACCAAACTCCTCCTCAGCATGTAGCGCACACGCTTTAGGTTTATACTGCCTATGGGGGTGGGGGTGGGGTACCGAGTTTATGCTGATCAGTAGTGCATACTGTATGTTTCAGTGATAGACTTTCTGTTTTAGAGAAGTTGTATCATTTGGTGCGTTTTGACGTAATGCCTTCTATGTGTTGCCGCTGCATGTCATTGTGCAAATGGAAATCTGCAGAGTTCAAGAACAGTTGACAAACAGATCTGCCAAATGTGCCCTTAATGCCCTGGTCAAATGAACTCGGCCAAAAGTAAATAAGCAAGAATGATGATGAGCTTGCAGATTTCTCTGAGGGCTACTTTTCAGCCTTCTTTTTACTTTCTTTGCCAGAAAGCATTGGACTGTTGTTAGCAGGTGCATAAAGTAGTGCTTTTGAGGCTGCCCTACAGAGCATGTCCTAGAAGTACAAACAACGTAGCTATGTATATGTGTTTTAGCATTTAGAAAAGTTTAATGTAGTTGATGTTGGACAGTCATTGGCCAGGTTTCCCAGATTCGTTAAGATGCTCTTAAGTGCGAAGAACTTCTTAGGAGCGTTCTTAGAACATTCTTAGAGCGCTCCTAAGAAGTTCTTAGCACTTAAGAGCTTCTTAACGAATCTGGGAAACCCAGCCATTATAGGCTTTTAGTCTGCCACGCTCATGGTGCCTATCTTTGCTCACGTCTGCACAGGCTCAGCAAGCGGGTTCTGGAGCGGCCGGGGCCGACATGAAGGCCCTGAGCACCCCAGCTACCTCCTCGGACCCGGCCAAGCCCACGTTCCCCGCCTACACTCAGTCCACTGCCCCGGCAGCTGGCTCGGGCGCGGGGAGTACCGTGTCCAAACCGCCCACTCCCGTGACCAGTAAGCCTGCCACACTCACCACCACCAGTGCAACCAGTAAGTTGATGCACCCCGATGAGGATATCTCGCTGGTAAGTGTTCATTTTCTGCCCTCTATCCCTCCAAAGTAAGTAATTTGTGCATAGAAGCAGTAGATTGTTTTATCACTGTAGTATTGATATTGAAAGGTTTTATTAATTGCAATGATTTTTTTGTTATAATATTGTCCATTATTGTCTTTTTATATGATGGTGGTGTTGATTGATACAAGTGCAAATGAACACTGAAACCTTCATTTGTCTTCGTTATTTGTCTCTTCTAATCATTTGGCTTATGCTTGTCAGGAGGAAATCCGAGCTCAGTTGTCCAGATACCAGAGTAAAATGCCCCGGCCGGGGCAGGCCGCCATGGCCAGCCCGCCTGTTGCCCCCATGAGTGGGATGATTCCCCCGCAGCAGGGCTTGCCACCACAGCAGCCAGGTGTGCGGCACCCCATGCATGGTAGGGCATCTAGCCAGAGTGCCTCTCTCGAACTCTCTCAGCCGTCATTGAGATGAGGATATTGGTCTAACGGAGTGTGTCTCTTCACAGGGCAGTATGGTGCTCCACCCCAAGGCATGCCAGGGTATATGCCTGGTGGCATGCCTCCTTACGGGCAGGGGCCGCCCATGGTGCCCCCTTATCAAGGAGCACCACCACGGCCGCCCATGGGCATGAGGCCTCCTGTCATGTCACAGGGAGGTCGCTTCTGAAGCCCTCCACCAACCAACTGCCTGTCTGCAATAGGTTTGGAGATTCATCCATTTTCTCATCTAGTGCTGTTTATTTAGTTGCCAAGTTGCCAGTAACGGTAAATGTAAATTCTACTTGCGCTTGTGAGAGAAAAAAGAAAAAAAAAACTGGGGGAGGAGAGAAAAAAAAAAAAGCTTAACAACGCATGGGACATTTGCATTTGAAAAACAACTAAGAAAAGAAATGAAAGCATTTTCTCTTCATCTGCACCTGATGGAATCTGTTGTTGCAAAATCATACTGTGTGTGTGTGTGGCTTTTTTCTCCTCTTATGTTCCATTTAGGTTTTTAGAAGTGTAGTAAATATGGTTCGTAATGTTTTGAAGGCGCTGGAGTTACATGAACAGGCCCTCCTTAAACAAGGCAAGTCTCTGTAAATACCTGTCCTGTGCTTATTATCTGCGAGGCCTTCACAGCGCGCTTAGGTGCTGTTGGACCTCCGTGTCCCCAACTGAGTTTGGTGAGGGCTTCCTCAGGTAGCTGTTGTGTCTTGTCTGCTTGTCCACCTTTTATTTAACCTAAAAAAAATCTCTTTATTTGAATTCAGCTTCAAAGTAAATCTGAAAAAAAAGAAAAAAAAAACACGGTCACACACTAAACTGTTTCTGTGAATTTGATTTCTGTACTGCTGTAAGACTCTACCCCTTGTAATAAAACATGTTGAAAACTTAAGACTGTTTTTTCATGGCCGTGGGGAAAGGACTCCGTCAGCAAGGTTTGTACTTTGAGTTGTTAGAAACTGCAGGCTCAGCTGAACTTACTTGAATGGAAATGTGTGTGTATCCAATGTTGTGTTATTTCTCTCCCTCTCTTTAAGAACCACTGAAGTGTATGTCTTGAGTGGTATTTGGCCATCCACATTGTAAATGTTGCCACCCTGCAGATCTGGGTTTGAAAGGATGTAGTTATTTTTTTAAACTACTCAACAGGGTGGGGAGTGCAGTCCACAGCATTGAAATTGTCCTCCAGTTGCAGGGTTGGCATTTATGAATATGGATGCTCCTAATCACCATGAGATTGCTCTTGCATGGCTCTGTTGTCAGACACTGACATTGTTTTTTCCTATTCTGATTTATTTTTTTGTTTGCTTTCAAAAAACAAAAAATCACTGTACATTCAGATGGGTTGTAAATGTTATGCCCATCCGAAAGCAAAACCTAATATCCATCTTAATAGGTAGGATTATCTGGCATCATTGATTTTCTTTCTTTCTTTTTTTTTTTCTCAGTGTTGTGAATTTAGTGTTTATGTGGCCTTTTGGATGCATAACTTCACAGCGCCTACGAGTGCTTTTTTACAGTTAGAAGGTGTTGAAAGACGTGGCTGATGTGCTAAACTCCAGATCTCTCTTCCCCTCCCCTCTGTAGCTATGCCATGGAACTGGCAGAGGCAGAGTCTTGAGGGTTGCTCTGGTCAGGCCGAGGCAAGTCAGTCCTTTTTTTTCCTCCCTCATTCTCCTGTCCACTCCAGGGGCCCTCACAGCTCTCAGGGCTGTTGGATGCCTGCGTCCCCAAACTTGCAGCAAGTTTGGTGAAGGCCCTTGAATCTGTTCACTGTAGGCACTGCCACTGACTAACCACTTTACTCATGCAAGTTCCTTGTCAATATGCATAGTTATTAGTTTGGGTGGGATTAGTTGGTAATTGCATAGACTAAGCAAATGGCACCTTTTTGGCGTTGTTGGGATTGGCAAATGTCTTGTAGTTTAAATGGTGGCTCAGTGACAAAATCTGAGCACAGATTTGACCTAGTAATAAGAGGGGTTGTAACTAAGTGTAAGTGACCTTGCCCAGTGTAAGTGATATAGGTCCAGCTCATGTGATCAGGCAGTTTATTCTTAACAGGTACAAACACCTCTCGGTCATTGTAAATCAAACTTGCAAACATGCAGCCATGTCATGTAGTAGAACAGCACTACCAAGAATTGCAGCACCATCCCCACTACCCTTACTGCCCACTGCCCAAAATTAGCACTGAGAAGCCACATGTCAACCAGCTGTTCTCTGTACTGAGTGAAGTGTGAAACGATTCAAACACATGGTCCATGTCATTCATGTGCTCTTTGTCTCCATCAGCTGACCAACAAACAGCATTTCAGCACTCGCTATTAGCTGGTCAGAGTCGAGAGTGTCGCCATTACAGGTTAGTTTGTCCTGTAAGTATCAGACTCGGGGCTAGCATAGTTCTGTTCTGTCATGTTCAGGCACTAGCAGCTGTAATTATTGACAAAGGACTGGACACACATTGTCCCTTTTTGAAGTTGTGGTACCACATTGGTATTTTTGACTCTGTAACATGTAACTTAACACAAACCACAGTATTAGTGCATGCAGTGTATGTGGATTTCCCACTTATGTGATGCAAGTCTCTGGGGAAGATGGCGTGAGTGTGAAGCGTTTGTAAGCTCCATCTAATCCTGTAGTGCCTTTGATTCCTCTGATCCAGCCGTGTCACCCCCGAGGCAGGGATTCAGGGTCTGCTAACAGACTTTTTTGGTAAGTACAGGTGAATCCAGCCTTTTGGTGTCAAAACGTGTTGGCATAGGAGGTCAGAGACTTGAATGACAGGGAATGACATCTCAGACAGGTAGAACTTTTACCTGATGGTTCTCCGGCATTTCCCTGGCATTCATCGAGAACTGCTCCAATGTGTTTGTAATGCAGTCAGTTCAAACATGGGAAGGTGCAGAGTGCTTCATTAAATGCTTCTTCTTGTAGGTCCTCCTCCTCTTTACTTAATTATCTCATACTTCTTGGCATATGTGCTTGGAAAGGGATTTTTTTTTCAAAGTATCTAATGGAATTCCCTTCACACATATTTCTCTTTTTTTAATTTCCTCCCCATGTCCTCTCCTTCAGGGCATCCCTCTTAAAGCCCCTGTTTCTGTTTAGAGCTGTGAGCTACTACTTGGCATCTTATTGGAGTGCCCATTAATTAGATCACTGGGGTCAGGAATTCTGCTGTAAACGTGATGAGCACCGTCAGACCTTGCAGACTTGTTCTTTGTTACCTAAATGTAGAGCTCTCTTGTGGTCATCTTTCTCTGTACGTTTTAGAACGTTTCTTGTACATCAATGGTCCATCTTGTATTTTTCGCCAAATCCCATTAATTGCAACCAGCTGTAGCAGAAAATTCCTCCTATGGAAATCATGTTCTACCAACATGATTTCCCCATGTGAAACACTTACATTTAGCATCTACTTTTGCTTCTCTGTTGAAATAAGAAATTACTTATCATTAAGAGATGTATATATTCTGTAATATCTATTATTCTGTCCTGTCTATAACATGTTATGTATTGCACAGAAAAGCACATTTTTGCACTTAGAGGGTTAAATGTTTCCATTTTTAATGGTTATAACTGACATTCTTCTCTTAAGTATCACATTGCAGAGTATCAGTATGGCACCAAATGAGCAATTCTTTTTGACTGCCATTGCATTTTGACTGCTGTAGTCAGTGTAGAGGTTTTGGTTGTAACATCATGAATGTGCTTCAGAAATATATTAGACATACAGCACTGTGCAAGTCTAAGCCATTTGTTTCAGAGGTTTGTTTTAGATTTGGTTTGTTTAGGTTTTTTTGTACTGTACTCACCACTGATGGTAGGATTATATTTTGAAAATACAGTAAAGTACAGTAGATGTTTTGGTAATTCCACTGACGTACGTCATTAAAGATGTAAATTAAGAGTAGTAGACCACATTGTTAATATTTTTTAAAACATTTTTAAATTTAAAAACTAATCGGTTTCTGGAGTTCCAAACCAGTGTAACTATTGCAAAAAAAACAAATTAGAATAAATCCACTGAAGAACTTCAGCTGTATGTTCTCTTAAAAGAACTTGCCAAGTAGGCTACCTTTTATGAAATTGGAAATGCAGGTACACTGATGCTGTTTTGTTACAGTAGTTTTTCCAAGCTATTGTAACTATTACACAAAAAAACTAAGGATCAGAATAAACCCACTGAAGAATGTTCTCTTAAAACAACTTACCTGCCAAGTACCTGTTTAAGAAATTGTACATGCTTGCAAATTGATGCTGTTACAGTATGAAGACTATGAATGGGCACACCAAATGTTTCTTTTCTTTTGTTTTTTTTTTGTTATTTGATAGTAAAAAGTATTCATACACAAACAATGTCAATGTTTTGGAAGAACCTTCATGAATATTTTTCAAGTGCGTAAAACTTGCACAGTGCTGTAACTTCACAAGTGAACATGAGTTAAACATATTTGCCATCAGTGAAAGTAGATGCAGTCCTGAAAGTTATTTTATCAAGTCAAAGGCACACATGTTGCAAAAGGACCTTTTTCTAATATATTGAATACATTGTGCGCATAGAGGTAGGTCACTGCAAATATCAAATATGTCAGTCAGTGACCAGTTAGTTACAGTTAAGCACACATGTTATAAATGTTCATTTGAAATGTTAAGCCGTTGTACTGGATCGCTGGCTGTTACGGTACGTTGAAAACCCATACCATTCTATTTTGTCCTTCCTAATAGGAAAGAATTTCAATTGTCAGCATAAGGCAGGTCTGAATCATGTTAAAATGATCCAATAAGGCACTTAATCACTAAAGGAAACTAACTAAGATTGGCTGCTCAAATGTTTTATACATTAAATAACCTGTGTTTGAGATATAGTTGCACTTTGCAGCTTTGGAACCTTTGCCAAAAAGGTACTGTATCTGTCAGGTAATTTCTCATTGATAGAATTTTTAAACATTTGCCCCATTTGTGTGCTTTGGTCAGTGCAAGTTGTGTATAATGTGATACATTTTTACTTACTTAACGCAGTTGGTGTTTCACTGTTTGACAGTTATTTGATGTACTTCTGTTGCACCAGCTTTGTCATCTCCATGCCTAAAAATGATAAATGTGTGAACATGCTTTGAATTGACATGGCTGAACGAATGAACTGCTAGTTTTAACTAAATAAACAAACTTTCTTTGACCCCACAACCCTGTTCCAGTGGTCTTTTTGTTGTCTGATTTGCTATCTCCTCCAACCTATTGTGACGTAACAAGATTGTGATTTTTTTTTTTTAGGCAGACTTCCTGCTAGAAGGTGGAGCATGCCTGTTAATCTCAGTAGTCAGGGCGTTCATGACTTCAGTGCGACACAATATTCACAAAAGCGAGTATTTTGTCATTTGTTATTACGCAGGTTTTAGGAAGCCGAGTTCATGTTCTTGATCTTTACTTTAACCCCAGCATGAGGATCCTCAGTTCTGTGCTTTGGATATTAGGCATTCAAGCAGTTGGTATGTTGCTTCTCCATAAATAACACTTTATAATTGCTTTATGAAACTCTCCCTTTGTGGGACTTGATTTTTGAAACATAGGATGTCAAACTTTTTAGTGAAACCCTTAGCACAGATCAACAAAATGCTGCCTTTGCTGTGTAATGCAATTTTTTCTAGGTGCTAAAATAATTTTCTTAAGTTTACACATGTAGGGGTAGTACAATTCTCACACTTCATATGGTGGGACTGTTTTTTCACAAGTTACAGTCAGTCTGCTGAAATTCCTGTCTATAAATTACCATTTCAGATGTTACATAGCCTACTTCATGGATGTACATCAGACGAGTCTTTCTTGTAACAATGTAATCTTGGGAATATGTGATCATAATGCCATGAACACAGATGGGCAACTTGGCCATTAGCGGACCTCTGCCTAAGTCGGACTAATGTCCGACGAAAGTTTGTTTATTTGACAGTTTATTGTCAGCATTGTGTTGAAGCAGATGGAAATGAAATTGACAGCAATTTCTTATATTGGATAGCACTTGTCCCAATTCACTCAGGTTGAAAACTGACGTCCATATTACAGTATTGTTATATTATATCAAATTTAAACCACTGGCATGCTATAGTTGGATGGTTATAAGTTATTGACCTTTTAAACTGTTTTTGCACCAGTTTTGCACCACAAACAAAAGGGCTCACTCTTAATTTTCTCTCGAATCTATACAGTTCACAGTTTAGTCATGATTACCCTGTCTGCATTGAAGTGTAACTCCCATCTTGGACCCTTACTTCTCAAAGAGAAACAAAATTGCATTGTACAAATCCTCGAAGAAGGAAAGGTTGTCTTCTCTCCACAAACCAATGACCAATATTTTTTTTGGTCTGTGCTTGAGACCACCCTCTTATGTAAAGGTTATGATTACACTAAAAGCTTTTGCAGCAATAGGCCTGTCTTTGGTGAGTATTTAATTGACAAATGGAGTGCTGTCGGACAGCTGGCTCTGCCTGCAATATTTCCTGAATGATTCAAAGAAATTGCCTTTTATGAACTGAGAAACCGTTTAGTCCAGTTCTAACATAGGAAATGTGTCAGACTCCATATCCTGCCACTGTGCAACCCCACTGCTATATTTGTATCCAGCCGCAGGACTATTATCACTATGCAAACGTTTTGGCAGTTTGCCAAAAATGATCTTAGATCTTCAGAGCGGCGAGGTCGCTGACATTAAACTTTGAAATGTTCAAATGCAATGGTACAAGTGAAGGAATGTTCTCTCTGAGCATTAATAGTGCACATTTAAGCTCCCCACTGCACTTTATCTCAAGAACTTTATCTCAAGTGTTTTGAAAAAGTAAATCCAGCATTTCTAAAGTCAATTTATAACCTAATTAACCTATCCCCCCCAGCGTCCAAGGAAGTGCGGTATATCCAAACAACGGAAGGAGAGTCTGTGAGCATTTACAGTGAGCCAGAACCAGAGGAGAGGAAAGGACAGCTGATTGAGTTTTACCTGGAGCACACGGCCACTCAGCCAAAGAGGCAGGTCCTCTTCCTGTCGGAGAACGGTGCAAAGGAAAGTCCATCTTACACTGGCCGTGTCCAGACAAGTGAAAACGTCGCATCTTTGCCAATAAACGTGAACATCTCCCAGTTGCGCCGCACTGACACTGGCCTGTACACAAGCAGGTTTATTTACAAAGACTCCTTATCCAATCAGGACGTCCAGGGCAGCACTCAGCTCTTTCTTCATGTTAAAGGAGCAGGTGGGTTTGATCTTAAGCCTTTTCCTCCATGCTCTTCTATCTACAGTATGTGTTGATACAGTGTCTTGAATGAATCTTATGAATTTTAAAACGTTTGATCCTAAATGTGCTCTGGTTCTACCAGAAGCATTGTAAACTTCTATTTGATTTTTTAACATTTTGATTGGAAGATCTGATGCAGAATATTCAACAAGTCACTGAGATGGAGGTGACCGTGTCGGTTCATAAAGTGATCACTACTGTTTTTCAGAAGAAGATGGCCCTTGCCAGTGCAGTCGCTACACATCTCTGCTGTATGCCATCTCTGCAGCAGTAGCTCTGCTCTCTCTTCTGCTCACTGGCTTCTGCCTGATGCAACATGTAAGTATGCTCTGGTCTCCTCACCTACTCCTCAGTCTGCAGCCCCATACCAGATCCAAAACTAGACAGGATTGGGTTGGATTGGGGATTCAGTTCCCCTCAAAAGAGGCTTTGTCTTTGTGCAAAGTAAAATGTCCATAAATAACGTGAAGTGAACATTTAATAACACTGACTCATGTCAACTCGGGAGGAATGTTGAATATAAGTGAAGCATACAGGTCTCTGATCTGAGATTGTGGCCCACTTGCAGAAACATAGCCTAGATAAATTTGTTGGCTCACCGAAAGGATTAAGATGTTGCGGTTCAGATACTGTCATATTAGGACCAGTTTCTTCAAGCTGACTGTTGTGTATAGGGTTCTCATCAGTGTGCTTAGTAATCACACTCTATAAAGTGATGTCTTCATGTGTGTGACGCATTTTGCCGACAGTGTATGCACACGGTGGCCATAACGAAGTCAGACACAAAAAGTGGGCAGTGAGTCAGAGGCCGAAGTATAATTTAACATCTGTTGATTCAATTTCACTTCACTGGAGAGGTCTCACCCATCTCTGGGTCCTCACCTTGACAGAGCTTCCCGCAAATATATTGCCACCGAACTCGGGGCCCCACATCTTTGCTCAGGGACCACACAATTTTGTGTCAATTTCAACAGCAATTGTGTGGCTGGGTGAAAGGTGGAAGACAGATTTCAGATTGTGAAAGATAGATTGTGTGTTGAAATTGACACAAAATGTGTTGTCCCTGAGGACACTCAGCAGATGACATCACTTTAACATACATTATGTATAATATGTATATTTTGTTTCTCAATTACTTCCAGACTTATTATGCACTTTATCTCCTTTTGGGTTTAGAGCAAACAGAGGCCAAGTTCAAAGCCCTCACCACCAATGAATGACATTTATGAGGTGATGTCCATTGGACAGCAGGGGAATCTTGTGACCCAGAATGGCCAACAGATGGCTACCCAGCAGGAGGACATGAACATATATGCCACGCCTAACCTGATGCCTGTGCAGGAGAATCAGTATGCAAGTCCTCAGACTTTAAGGCCCAGCCTTCAAACTCAAACGTCTGTTCTGTGACAACTCTCAGATCATTTGAGGACAGATTCTAAGAGTTCTTGATGAATACTGGACAGGACAGTTTAATCAAGCAGTGTAATCGCTGATGTGGGCATGTTAAGATGCAATGCATGTTGCAGTATCCCTCAATACGTTGAACTTCCGATGAAAGGTGGTGGAATAGATGGCCCATACGGCTTTCCAATTTTATTGCTGGTGGGAGATTCTGTAGCCTATGTTAAAACAATGTGAAGCATCACCTTTAGAATACCATGTTTTGTATGACTGTGGAGACAATGTTATCTGATCTTGGTGAAACTTCAGCTAATTAATTTGCTGTGTATGTAGGCCTACTGTAAGTATGGTAGGCTGCTGGTTATGTGTATAAGTTAAACACCTTTACTTTAACCTATTAGCGACTGTTGTGCAGAAAACAGCATACACACAATACTTGTTCTATAATACATTGTATTATATGATAGTTTGTATAGCTTATGAGTCTTGAAGAACACAACTTTTGGCCAAGAAAAAATGCAATTTATTAACTGTTTGTAATAAGCTCGATAGTTCAAGAAAACATTTTTTTCTGCTGCATGTCATCAACAATCACATTCTAGGAGGACAGAGAGAAAGGAAAAAAATCCAAACGATTCAAAGCCACTGACTCATTCTCTGAAAATCTCAGTACAGACATTTTCCTTGACATTGTAAAACAAAAAAAAGGCAAAAATGCCACCCCATTTTGCCCAAAACCCCACCCATGATTCCTGTCGGAGAAAAAGTACACCCTTAAAACTCATCTTTTTTTCTTAAACGGGCTACATTAAAAACCCACAGTGTTCTGCTCCAATGAGATGTTCATTGGTTTAGGAATACATAGCATGGCAATGAAAGATAAAAGTGGGGAGAAGGGGGTATACTCGAAAGGACTTCTTTTGGGTTGGGGAGAGGATCCAGAGGTGAAGTGCAACACCCTAATAAGGAAAGCCCAGGTGCTCTCCCACGCCCCCAACAACTTGTGCATAGATCATGATCCTTTAAAACCAGCATCTCAGTCCTTCCTTATCAAACAATTAGTCCATGTTGATGCAGACACCCTTCAGTGAAAGTCCTCTCCTTAGTCGTTTCATACCCGCCATGACAGGGAGATTATGGGAGAAGAGACAAACATTATAATGCACAAAACTCCTGATTTCTGACAGGAAGGGACCTCATATGAAAATACAAGAGATTGCAAACATCCAGCAAACTTGTGTGTCTATTTTGCCGTCCATTTCACTATCAAAAATCCTTGATCATTTTTGTTTAAAATGTAAAGCATTTTTTTCATATAATAGATATCTTAGATATATATAAAGCACTCATCTTTTTCTTTTAGAGTTCATTATTTGGTAAATATGTACTGTATCTGCTACGGATTTATCAGAGACAATGAACTTTATCTGCTGCTGCTTCTGAAATTCATAACCCTCAGTGCTTACAATTTTTGTCATCCTTTTTGTTTGTTCTCAAAAAAGGAACATTAAAATGTCATGGAGGTGGTGCTCGAGAGCCCTAGCCATCCTGAGATGTTGTCCACTTTTTTTTTCTTCTTCTGAGTGTGCAAGATGGTAGAGCAACAATGCCTTTGTTTGACAAGGAACAAAAACAAACATTTCCATACACAGACATGAACAGGCTCTGTCAGTCAGAACAAAATAACAACATAAAACTTTATACATGAAATACAGACACAACACTGATCAGTCCCAGAGCTTGGAAATTAGCAAAATAATCTTCATATCATTACATGTTTCATATTTTCATCTTATCCATTTCACTATTGAAAGTTTGTTTTCAACCTGACAATTCCATTTGTAAAATTCTTTTCATCTAACTTCAGCAACAAACAAAATGCTTGTAAACGCATTGTGGATGGCCTGACAAAGAGAGAAAATGGGGGAGTGGGGCATAACAAATACTTGAGTGGACAACAGAAAAGATAAAATGGAAAGAACCATCAGAAAATAAAGCTAGAAAACACACTACAAAAGGTAGGCACCTCTGAAATGAGTCCTGCAGTCACCTCCAGTTGACCTCCTGTCCTTTTCTGGCATAGAGAGGACAAGCTCTACTTCTGTATGTCTATCTATGGCCACAGTTCAAGAGTCTTTTTTTAAACAGCTTTTTATCATTTTATACTTTTTTTGTGTTTTAAAATTTTTTTCTTTTAATAATTGGGAGGAAAAAAAACTGGTGCAATACTCATTATCTGCTGACCTTAAAAATGTTTTCTTACATTATTCCACAATAAAAGCCACTAAAAGGTAGATATAACATAGTACATATTTAATAATAACAAAGAGAAAAACACACTTGTTTTTTTGTATCTTGTGAAGACCTCGAGTAAACATTTACACGTGAATTGTCACCGCCTCCCCTCAGTTTGTTTGTCATTTCGTGGTGTACAATTAGCTGAACGAGGGTCAGCCGACACAGTCAGTGCAACGCTAGAAGCTAATAACAACAACATTATACATCAGAATATAGAGGATTTTGTTTTTCATGAGCGCAAAAAAATGAAGAAAAACCTAAAAACTATGAGACACTGGATAAAAAAATAAAATAAGCGGGTAATCCGCTGTAAATCGCAAGCACGCTTTCTTGTCCGAACCAACCCTCTCTTGGCATACATATGCATACTATCACGTTCACCTAGCGTACAGTACACACAACCTTGTGCAAACACTCACATTAAACAGATGTCATTTTGCCACTTTTTTCATAAAAAAAGTTTTAGTTTTTTTTTACTTATTTTGAACCAATATCAAAAAACTTGGAAGTGTATGAATGAGACAAAATTATTACAAAAAAGATTTCACATTTAATTATTGGCGCTTTCTTTTTCATTCAAGTATTGGTTTTATTTTCAATATCTTGTGTCATATTGATATGTTTGAGGTCTTTTGACTTCTTTTTGGGAAATGGAGAGTGGGACAAACGAGTTTGAGAATGGGTGATTAAAACAGGGGCCTAAGGAAGAAGATTCATGTAAGAAGAACAACCTTGTTTTCCATTCTCACATAAATGTAAGATATTTATGTATATATAAGCCAGTGTGTGCATATTGTCCCTTAGCCCCTGCGGAGGTAGAGGCTCACATCCTCTGCTCCATGAGAAGGACTGGCCTCCCTCCACCCCCCTGTCCCACATATGATTGAGAAGCAGGCGTTCCTCCAGTTACTGGAGTCTGTGCCACTGAAAATAGAAGAAGGGGGTGGCCCAAAAGGGAGTCTACGATCCCATGCACACAATGGGAGCTGGTGTGCCACTTGTGGTAGGCTAGCTGCAGAGAGAGAGAGGAAGAGAAAGAGGATGCTGCCTCTCAGTGCTGGTGCAGCAGTTCAGAATCCTGGGTGCCTCTGAAATATTGCCCCGATCCCACCCCATTCCCTCGCAACCACAAAAACTTCTCATGAACCGTCTTGCGGCCTCATGTCCCGTCTAGAATCAAGGCAGTTTCAGAGAACAGGCAATAGTGATTGTTGCTAATGTCACTCATGAATTAATATCATCTGGGGAAAAAAAACAAAAACAATTTGCTTCCTTCTCGTTAAGACTTGGTAACGACTGAGATGTGTCCCTGTTCTCCTGATCCATGGAAATGTAACATTGTGTAACACGTTGGACCACCATCGAACCTTCTGTGCTAGTTGATCTGTGGGGGGATGATGAAGGCCCTTTGGAGAAAACCACTTCAGCTACTGCTGAAACGTACACATGCTAAAGGACTCAATATACAGACGCAATAGTAGACATAAAAAGTGCCAACATAAAAAGAGAGAGAGAGAGAAAAAAAAATAAACTCCTTTTTTGGTTTAAAGAAAGATGTACCCGATGTGACCATCAACAGTGCACCTCAGCATTCTGGAATCCCTGTTTCGTTGGGTTGGTCCCAGGGACAGAGTTCTTGATAACTGGGACCAAACGTTACTTGTCTCTGGGTAGCCCATAACCTGCCACCCCAACACCCTTCCTCTCCTCCATTCCCCCTTTAGGGGCCCCTACTCTCTCTGGCTCTGCCACAGTTCTCTACAGACCTTGAGAAGGCGAAAAGGTTCTGATATCTTTCCTGCCTTGTTCTTGCGCTGCTGGGTGTCTAGTTTCCGCAGCAACCGTTTCCATCCCAGGGTCAACTGATTGCGTTGTGGCTTTCAGAACGTACTGTGTCAGTAAAAAACACAGGAAGCTACACCTAAAACGATCTTCTTCTCCACCGAGTCTGTCAGTGTTTGGCGGGGGATGGGGTTTGACACTATAAGCTAACCAGCTCATGTCATTCACCTCAAATGACTCATTGTGTATTTAGAGGTGCAAGACTGGGACTGAGGACATCTGTGCATTAAGAAAAGAGCTACTTGCTTGGCTTCTCGGCTGATCACTTCGAATAGGATGAGGATGGCTTGAATATAGAACATTCACCTCTTGGTCTTTGCATAGAAGTACGAGCTGCAGGTGTGCGAATGAGGCGCGCTTCACTTTCGCGATATGAGAAAAGCACTGGCGGTTGGTCGCGGTTGAAGTAGCGAGTGGATGACTGGCAGCAATGAGCCACATCTGCCTTTTTGACAGAAGCACCTGTACGGGGGTGTGGTATACACGAGCACCGCAGAAGGAGAGGAGAGGGTGTGACAGGCCAAGGGCCACCCAGCATAACCACTACGATCAGTCACCTTTCAAAAACAGCAAAACAAAAACAAACTAGTCAACAACAACGAAAAACCTTCGACATTTTGCCAGGGTTTGTTCCTAGAACCTCTGTCCATCAGTGAAGAGAGAAAACAAAATGTATCGAGACGACGTTCAAATATGTAGTATTGATTTAGTGGACAACCACCACGGGTTGCGCAGTACTGCGGTTGCGCCTCTCCCATAAGTGTTTGTGTGTGTGTGTGTTTGTGTGTGTGGACACAGCGAGAAGCCAGGGAGAGAGGCTGGTGAGCAGCTACTTTGAAGACCACTGCATGGACAAAGCACGCGTACACAATCTGTCCAACACACAAAAGATACCGACAAGGAAATAGAGACTGATTTTCAAAACTCCATCACAAGAATAACCGCAACCTTGACCCACAGAAAAAAAAAAAACGATGGAAAAAAAACCCCACTGGCGATTATCCAAAGAACAGACAACTGAAGACAAAAAAATAAAAAACACAAACAAAACACGCCAGATCTGTCCACCTCCAGCTAAAGTGATCTTTGCATGAGAGGAACGAGTAAATGTACGAGTCAAGTCTTTGAGCTGAGGTCGAGTGCTGGCACAGTAGTACCTGATTGGCCAGTTCTTAGAGAGCTGCTCTCTGCCAGGCATGAGGACTGACCACAGCCAGGGTGGCGTGGAGGGCAAGGGGGAGGGGGGGGGGGGGGGGGGGCGCGCAAAGGTCCAGACTGGATGGCTGTCGGAGGGTGTGCTAGGTGGGTGAGGGCAGGAGCTGGCAGAGAGCAGAGTGGCAGAGTCACCGCGTGGCAGGGTCCGCGGGCTCCACAGCAGATAGGCACTCGATGGCCACTCTTGTCATACAGGCTTGGCTGAGAGCCCACTGTCAGGGGGGCCCCAATGGGTGCTGGGACTTCGCCCGGCTGGCACCAGTACGCCGAAACACGTCCTCCTTAGGAAAGGCTTTCAGAGCATTCCAACAGTGATATTTGTATTTGTTTTTTAAACTTTGATAAGTTTGAAAGACCAAAACGACTCAAAGTAAATCACATGTCTGAACATCACTCATGTTTTTTTTTTTTTAGTCTTCCCTTCATTTTGCTAGTTTTTTATTTTTTTTTTATCTAAAACCCAACCCTCATGGTCTGAGACTAAGATGGGAATAAAAAGCAAAAATAGAAAAAGGGAGTTTTTCCAAACCCTTTTTTTTTTAGAAGTCATAGAACAGCCTCAAAGAGGATGTGGAGATGCAGTGTCGATTGCTTTTTAAGAAGTTAATTCCTTTTCTCAGTCTGCCTCTCCACTCCACTGATTCAGTTGGCATTGACGGTAGAGCTTGGCTCTTGACACTATAAGTGCTATAGGTACATCCTCCTTCCCCTCCACCTGTCTCTTGTTAGCGGACATTTTGTTTTGTACCTGGTATGCCTACACAAAGTAGAAATAAGCGTGATTGGAATATTGATGAAAATGGCAAAAAAAAAGGGGGTGTTCCTCCTGCCTTATTTGGTATGAAGCCTTCAGGGGCCTGTATGAAGTCTATGCTGGGGGACAATGGCTGGTTGGAGGTGGGAGGGATTAAGGGCGTCAGGGTGGCTGAAGTGCTTTGTTCATTTCCATCCACCAGAATCAGGAACCAGAGGAGTTGGCCTTTAGGGTTCAGAAGGACTAGGCTTAGGTAGGGTTGGGCTGAGTTGGGTTGATGGTTGCCGTGCTGGTCCTGGTTCGCTCAGAGATGGACTGGCATTAGCGGTGTTTGGTTGGCGCGTGGACGGACGGAGGAGGCTGTGGTTGGGCCCAAGGAATGGCGGTCTCCCAGAGACACGCTCCAGTCATCCTTTTGAAGTCGACAGGTTGGCAGGAATAGAACCAACTGAACCAGAGTTGTTTGCAGTAGTCCACTTCATCGATAACACAAAACAAAACAAAACAAACAAACAAAAAGATACCAAAAAAAAAAGCTGTGCAGCATCAGAGAAATCAAAGTGTTCCTGAAAGTAACATAGAGCAGTGGTTGATCATGATATTGGTCACACATACACACCCTCCACACACATACAGACACAAAATACATGTCCTTGGCCCCAGAACACCTGCTCAGGCCCACTGCCAGCCTGCTGTGATAAGGAGTGACCTGCAGGAGGCCGAGGGATCAGGGTAGAGGGCTGTGGGCGTCCCATCCGAGGCCCGAGGTCAGGTCAAGGAGAGGGGAAGGGGTGGGGGGGTGGGGGGGTGTCCCCTTACCCCCATCGATAGAGATCTGGCCCATCTCCGCTAGCGTCACATTCCCCTCGTCCGACACCCTCCCACCCCCAGCTCTGGCTCAGACACAAGGCTGTGCAATACTTCACCGGCAACATCCACTGAGGAGGGGCGTCGATCGGGCGGGGGGTTCGGGGCGGTGGACACCAGGGAGCAGTTAAGGCTAGTTTAAGTGCTGCGAGTGCGACGGAACCGCCAGAACCAGCGGGGACAGGTCCGAGAAGGTGCTGAATCTGGTTCTGCGGCTAGGATGGGCTTGGAATGATGTCTTACGAAGGTGGTCAGAGCCAAAGAGGGTGACTCAGATAGGGCCTTGAGGAAGTTAGGGGTGGGGGACTTCTGGTTTCATTTTTTTTCATCAAAATGGCAGCTTGTCTCACCAGTTGTAGTCAAAAATACACATGAAATCACACACACAAGCACATACACACCCACAACCCCAGTACTCAGAAGAGTTTCAGTCTGTTAAAACATTCTCCTTTCCTGTTGTGTCTGCAACCGGTGTCTCTTCTCAGTCAAAGTTCTCGTAGGAACACTGACCAAAAACATACCAAAGTAAAAGTCACAAAAAAAAAAAGAAAATCCCAAACAGGAATCCACCGAAATGACAAAACAAGAACTGAAGAATGGACAGAAGTCAAAAGAAGTAGAATGAATGTCAGCAGCCTCTACGACATGTATTGCCTCTGCCTCCTGTCTCTTATCTTACAGTTCCATTGACGCTGATTATCACCACAACATTTGCTTGGTTTTTTGCTCCTGTAAGTGAATGTATGTTTGTTTGTCTGTCTGTCGGTCATGTTCTTTTTTTTTTTTTTTTTCGTTTGCAACTTTAAAATACTCCTCCACAACCGGTAATCCCAGAGGGCAGTGGGGTGGTGTGGGCAGGGTATGGAAGGACTGGGTGGGGCGGGATGGAGGATGGAGGATGGAGGATTGTGGGTGAGGGAGGGGGCAGGCAGCCTTAGGTACTTGTCCATTCGTCTGTCTATCCATTCGCCCCTCCCTCTACATGGACTCTCCACTCAGCAGGTCTCCAGGAAGCAGCGTGTTGATTGGGGTGGGGCTGCCCACCACCCTCCCGTCCTCTCCCCCAGGGGGCCCCCACAGGCTGGAGTACTGCGGCACGGCCCCCCACAGCAATTCGCCCCCCGCCTTCCCAGGAGCCCCTCCACCTCCTCCGATGTTGGCTCCCAGGCCGCCGCCGCCGCCGCTGCTCCAGTGGGCCATGGGATTGTGGGAGGAGCCGGCCACGCCCATGCGCGTCTGATTGGCTGAGGGCTGGTTGGCCTGCCAGCTGGTGGTGGGGGTGAGCGCCTGGCCCTGTGCAAAGAAGCGGTTCACCTCCTCCTCGCTGGCAAACTCCGCCAGGATAGTGGTGTTCCCCAGCACACACCTGCAGGCACAGAGAAACACCATGTATTAAAGACAATATGGCCATGGGTCATTCCTGCATGTGTTGTGTTGTGTTGGGATGTGGGATGGGGACGCACATGTGCAGGGACTTCTGGGCTTTGGCGGCCTCCTCTTTGGAGCTGTAGCGCACCACAGCGTGGCCCTGCGTCAGGTTCAGGTGGAAGGTGATCAGGGGCCCGTGCTGCATGCACAAAGTCCGCAGGGTGGAGCCGTCAATCTGTTTCAGACACAAAAACCAAACACATACACACACACACACACACACACACACACACACACACACAGAAGACAATCACACACACAGAGTCAGGCAAACATAAGTTAAAGGCCGGTCTGGTGTGAATGTGGTGTTGGCGTGTGCTGTGGTGGCCCTGTGGCTTCGTGCTACCTGAGGAGTGAGGTTTCTCAGCACCATCCAGCTGCTCGTCCTGCTGGAGCTGTCAGTGCTCCAGGTGGTACCTGGGAGGGACCAGGGAGGAGAGGAGAGGGGGAGGAGAGGGGGAGGAGAGGGGGAGATGGGGAGGAAAGGGGGAGATGGGGAGGACAGGTTAGGACAGGAGAGGAGGTACAGGGGGAGGAGGAGGAGAAACATTAGTCACACAAACAAAATGGTATAGTGTATGACAAAACAATGATTTCAGTTTGTCAAAACTGCACTGAGTATAGTTATTTTCAAGTAATTCTCAAATAGTTTTAATTCAAACAAGACCTGTAATATATTCTCAGATTAACATATTTGTGAATGCCCAATTTAATTTGAATGAGCAATGTGGAATTCTGTAGGCTTTGAGTTGTCTTGAACACAGCCAGACAGGACTCTGACTTGCATTGTATAGTGCCCTAGCATTGTATTCAATATAGCGCCCACTTGTGGTACAATTTGGAATTACAAGATAGCAAGCCTGGCACTAGCTGATTTGCATGCAACTTCAGTGGGTAATGCTGGAGTGGGTAACAGTGGGTAACAGACCGTAGGCGTTTTTGATATTATGATTAGTTTGACAAAACAATTGTTTTTATTACAGAATAGTTACACTATTACATTCTATTACACTAACCTTACAACACCTTACAAACTACTACAGTGTGTTTACTCTTGCTGCATAGTGTCCAGGAGCTGAAGAAATACTTTATCTCATCTCACATGCACATACATTCAACTCAAATTCATGGCATCAGTGTCAGTCTATGTGGGTGATGAATACATAATTCAATTTGCACAATATCGCTATAACTTAAATACGTTGGACTAACAGCAAAGAACTGGATGTACCCACTTTAAACTGGAACACACCTGTGAGTGTATTTGTGTTCGGCGTAGGGAGAGCAGTACCTCGTGGCGTACCTGAGGAGTACGAGCTGCTCCAGCCGGGGGCCGGGGCCAGGCCCAGGGAGTTGGCGCCCCAGGTGGACGACTGGGCGGGCTTGCTGGGGTTGGTGAGGCCCGGCGGGGGGCGGGTCAGGGCCATGCCGGCGCTGCGTGGGCCCTGCTGCGGAACCTTCCAGAGCTCATGCGACAGCGAGGGCTGCGTGTGGGAGATGGGCCCCGGCGACCAGGTGGACTTCATGTCCGACAGCTTGCCTGCAGGACAACAGGTGAGGGAGGGAGAGAGGGGAGTGGTCAGACACTTGGAGTAGAATCTAACAAGAGTCCAGCTACTGCACACGCACACGCACACACACACACACACACAGGAAGGGCATCATGCCCCTGGGGAATCACCAGAGGGGGAGGGCAGGTGCACCACTACATGTCCTGAAGGAGAACAGGCTACTCAGGCTGGAGCACAAAACACTGGGACACAATCCAGGTGAGTGTCCTGGGGAAGGATAAGAGACCTGCGGTCACTAGGAACTTTTCTGGGGTGGGCTGGGGGGGGGTTGGGCGGTACTTTTAAACGGAGAGCAGGAGGGCGCATCCATTGCCTCTGGGGGGGTAGAGGGCACACGGGGGAACGAGGACAGAAGATCAGGGGCAGAAGGCGAGGGCAGGAGCTGGGGCAGGGGCACCGCTGGGTCGCTGGGTGGACTGGACGTGGTACCTGTGTCGTCCTCCTCGGGCGAGGACAGGGGGAAGGGGCTAGCGTAGGCACTGACAGGCCAGGCGCCCGAGGGAGGCAGGGGGGCCTCGGCCTCAGGGGACACAGGCGAGGAGCCTGCAGTGAGTCCAGGCGTGAGGCAGCCAGGAGAAAAGGTCACGGAAAAACACAGAGAAACAAGTCAAGTAACAGCCGAGTGTGTGGAATTGTGTGTGTGTGTGTGTGTGTGTGTGTGTGAGTGTGTGTAGGTGTGTGTCAGTGGCACTGCCGTCAAAAGGAAAAGGGAAAAAAGACCATATATGAAGAGGGACTGTCTATCTGAGCATATGTGGGGAAAATAGTGCAACTTGGAAATATAGCCAAATAACAAGACTTGCTATGATGCATAGAATGCCTCCATCTTAAACAAAAACACTGTATGTGAACTCCGACAGAGGCTGTGTAAGTTACGACAGTCTTAGCAGTGCTGCTCAAATGAGCCTGATGCTCTCTCTCCCCCTCTCACTCTCTTGGACTCTCTCTCCCCCCTCTCACTCGCCCACTCACTCTCTTGGACTCTTCTCGTACCTCCACTCCGGTCTCGGAGCAGGTAGCGGTTGACATCCTGGATGTTGGTGTTGATGGTTGGTCCGCTGGGAACACTTCCTGGGGTCATGTTAGGGTCGTTCTCGGGGTCAATGTTTTGTAGTCCTTTCCATGGCACTCCAGGGCAGAATTCTAAGAGAGAGTGTAGAATGCGAGGTTTACGGCAGGAAACATCTGCTGGAGAACTAAATTAATGAGCGCCATTGTACAGGGCTGTGTTATTCACCGCTGCCTCCCAGCTAAAACTATTTAACATCTGTCAACTGATTACCGGTCACGCCAGCATAAACATGATCATCACCACAGTGACACAGGATATTATGGTGTACAGTATGTGTGTGTGTGTGTGTGTGTGTGTGTGTGTGTGTGCGTGTGTGTGTGTGTGTGTACTTATGCAGCTGCTGTACATTCTTTTCCGTGAATGAGTGCCTGAATTATGTGACTGCTTGAGTTGAACAGGAGTGTTTGAGCATGGATGTGATATGCACTTAAACCACTTAAACCTTCTAGATACAAACTCATGTCTGTATGCATAACATTACACATGTGTGTGTGTGTGTGTGTGTGTGTGCGTGTGTGTGTCTCTCTCACCAGGAGGCCAGCTGACGCTGGTCCCGTTGGAGATCTTGTCGCTGGCACTCTTGCCCGGTGCCCAGCTCTCGTGTGGCACCAGAGGGCTGGTGGGCGAGTCTGTGCCGGACATCAGGTTATAGGGGCTGTACGAGTCGTCCAGTGAAGGCTTCCCCGGGGGACCCAGACTAGGGGCAGTTATGGCACCTATGGGAGGACACACCCATATTAAACATCTGCTCTTCCATAAGGCATACGGTGTAAGCATACAGAATTAGAATGTGTCAATCAATTCATAACCCTCTTGCTTTGCAAGGGACTGCAACCTAATCTCAAAAGTACCCTGTATTTACCATTTTTATAAAGGTTTACAAGTGCGGCTGCTTAGTCTCTAAAGTAGGGTTCAGACCAAAGATTCCCGACGAGACGAGACGAGCTGAGCTGAGCCTTGACGTTCTAAAACCTTGCAACTGCGACTAGACATGTTGAACAGTTTGCAACTACGTGCAACATTTAATTCACACCACTGCAACTCTGTCTCGTCGCGTTGCGTAAGAAATCTTTGGTGTGAATTGGGCTTTAAGAGGAGGTGGTGGCGGTGGAGGGGGTAAGATGGGAGGGAGCGTGCGTGTGTGCGTGCGTACCGTGCTTGCTGAGGCTGGGGTCCGTGGGTGAGGAGCCGCCCGAGAGCGTTTCCATGGAGTTGGGGTGCGTCCACTGGGACAGCCGGGACTGGGGCTGCGGCGGATCCTTCAGGGACAGTCCTCCCATGTCCATGCAGTCTACATTCATGTTGGGGTTCAGGCCGGCTGCTGGGGGGACGCCCAAAGCACCAGCGTTACTTACTTTACACCACAAGCACTCAACACAGAACCATCATACAGGACTGCAGGGATTAATTGACAATCTGACAATCCCATTTTCTGCCTATTTGACCGTATGCTAATTAGCAGCCAATCTATCATATGAAGGTCTTCAACTCAAATGCTTCTCTTGATATTAGTTTGCTAGTTATATACCTACAAGAAACTGAGCTTGTGTGAACACTGCACATTACGTACACACGTGTATCTGACAAAGAAGTGTATGTAAATTATCACTGTCAACTGCATATGTGTGTGTCAGAATACAAAAAAAAAAAAATGAACCAGGTACTTGCAAAAATAATAAACGAGAAACGGGAGACAGGATAAAGTTCAGGCCAAAGATGTAAAGCTCAGGCCAAGGTCATGCTTTGCTTTGAATAAAAGGAACTTCTTTGAGCTGAAGAGTCCAGAGATTCTCCTTTGTGAGCACTCTCTCCTCTCGGCCAGAGTTGTTAATAAAAACGATACTACGTGTTGTGGTTCTTGTGTCTTACTGTCTGGAAGATTTTCCTAACAATATCAGACAGGATTGATTATGGCGCGCTTACAGAGTGTGTAAGGGCTGTAGGAGTTGGCAGAAGACTGGGTCTCTTTGGTCTGCAGGTCGGAGAGGCCTGGAGCCTGGGGCTGGCCTGGGAAGTTATCCAGGGCTGATTTGCCGGCGCCGGGGTGCAGGCCGGGGTGTGTGGGGGGCTGCGGTGGAGGAGGCTGCTGCTGCTGCTGCTTCATGAGCAGAGCCTGGGCCAGCTGCCTCTGGTGCTGCTGAATCTGCTGCTGCATGTTGTTGATTGTACGTGCAACCTGTAGAGAGAGCATCACACACACACACACACACACACACACACACACACACACACACACACACACCCCACACAATGACAAAAATGTCGTCAGTGGGAGACCAGTGTGGTTACAGAATGACACAGAAACACTGTGGCTAGGAAATGAGACTGAAACTGGAGGAGAGAACAACATGAAGAAGAGAACAAAACAATAGAAGGAGGAGAGGACAGAGAAGAGAGGGAAAAGAGCTCACTTGTTGCTCTTGCTGTCTGATGGGGCCAGAAACATTGCGCTGTGCCTGCAACATCTGCTGCTGTATCTGTAAACGTTGGTATGCCTGTGGATGGACACACACACACACTTCCGGTGTAATGGTTGCTTTTCAAAATAATTACACACAAACACACATCAACTAATGATGCCGGTTATAGTCCCAATACAAAGACTCCAATACAATCCAGACAGATGGCATAGTCTTTCTGATGTCACAACGTCACTGTATAACAGCCAGGGGACTCACCAGCTGTAGCTGGTACAGTTGGTTCAACAGGGTCATATGTTGAGGGTTTATTGGTGACGTTAAAAGTGCAGGGTTGAGTCCAATGTTTTTTGCTGCGAACTGTAAGAGCTGTGCTTGAACCTGGGAGAGGAGAGATGAGAAGAGGAGAGCCATTCACATGAGGGCTGTTTCTACAAGCGTACTGTATGTGGTCATTTGAAAGACACATGCCAAGTACACACACCAATTCATATTCATAGATCATCATACTGAACTTGGTAATTACTCTACAACCATTTGCTGGGACTGACTACTGTATGTTAAAGGTCCAGCACAGGTGCTGTCCACTGGAACCGAGCTGTGGAATGTACAGTGTAGGAAATGTGTTTGTGTTGATGAGAGGATGGGTGGGGTGTGTGACTTTTCACTTTGCTGATTAGTCTGCCTTTACGGCACGTAAGGCAACGCGAGGATTCACACGGCAACGCTAGTCACACTACACATGTTTGTATATATAGGTGCCGGTGTGTGTGTGTGTGTGAGTGTGTGTGTGTGTGTGTGTGTGAGTGTGTGGCACTAACCTGAGGGGAGAGAAACTGAGGCACTTGAGCGCGTAGACTAGGCTGGGAGGAACTGAGAGGCGGCACTGACGGCTGAGGAGGAGGAGGCTGCTGCTGCTGCTGCTGCAGGGCCCGCGCTGCTTGAGCCGCTCCACTACTCACAAACATTCCACTCTGCATCTGATGCGCACACACACACACACACACTAATCAGTATTTCTTGTATATGCATGCACAAAAATGTGTCCAGACACACAGTTTTTAAATGCATTCTACTTCCGACAAGGAATGCAGCTGCAGTGTTAAGCATTGAAGCAAGTTTTAGAATGTTTTAGAAAACACAGAGTGTCTTAAATGTATTTCTAAACACACACCCCAGCGTGTAATATATCTCATGTGTTGTCTATTTTGTGGACTGAACCAGTATTCGTAGTTGTGTTGTGGTCTCCTCCACTGGCAGTGTCTGTGGGTGAAGTGCAGACTCACTGGGCTCACCTGTCTGTTGTTCAAGTTTTGCATGGCGACCCCCAGGCCCTGACCGGGGATGGAGGGGCTGGCCAGCGGGAGCTTCAGGCCGGGAGAAGGCAGAAACGGTGAGGTGTGGTTGTCGTCCACCAGGCCGCCATCCTGCCGAACCACACACACACACACACACACACACACACACACACACACACTTTAGTTAGGATCTCCACAGAACAATGCAAGTGTAGGTTCAACTATCTACCTGTAATACTGTATTTAGTAAGAACCATATTTTCCATGTATGTGTGTGTAGTGAGGAGTGAGTGGGGCTACCTTGTCACAGAGGGGGTTGCGGTCTGAGGAGGAGTCTTTGGAGATGAGCGGAGGCCTGCAGCCCATCTGCTTGGTGACCAGGCCGTTGTTGTAGTCGGAGATCCCCATGCCTCGCTTGTCCAGTTCAGTCTTCTTCTCCAGCAGGGCGCCTGAGAGAGAGGGGGGTGACCCAAAACACGTCTATATTAGTCACAGGCTCCTCACAGCTCACAAGCACAGTCTGAGCGTCTTCACATTCTCTCTTTGTTCTGTTCTCTCTCTCTCTCTCACACCCACACACACTCATCCCCATCATCCATTAAAAGGTGATACTCACTCATGGCCTGATCCAGGTTCATGTTGTTGCTTCTCAGAGCCTCCTCCGCAGGGTCTCTCTGTGTCACGGAACAACACACCAGTCAGTGAGGAATGACATTTCATGTCATGTAAAGCTCATTACACTGGCATCACCTCTAATCCCTCTTTAAAGTGTTAAAGTTACATGTGAATAAATGTACAATTCTTGATGCTGATGATTGGCTGAATCTGAACTCACCGGGAAGCCCATATCAGTCAGCTGTTTGATGAGGCGGTTCATGATCCAGGTCTCGTCTGGCTTACTAGGAAGCTTCCCCTTTGAGAGAACAGAACAATACAATGACTGCACAGTGGGGGGTGCTATGCAGAGCAAACTGAATCCCTCATTCCCTCATTCATCTATACCAGAGAGTCAGGATATGGAGGAGTAGCTTCAGACAGTGATCATCCATGTTGGCCAACACCATTTTTAAACGTTTGTCCAACATATGCGTTCAGCCACTTTTGTACAGAAATACCAATGAGGTCACATAGTGTTGAACAAAGGCATATGACATCTCTGTGGGTTGGTAGCATCCAAGCTGGGATGATCAGCCAATTAACATGGACAAACTCATTTGTGGCCATCTATAATGTGGCAACTCCTTGGCTTGTTTGTGAAAATGTGTTTGAAAGTAAGCACATGTTGGATGCCTATACTATTTTTGAAAGATAGTGGCAGCAATCAAATATATTCTTGGCTTAAGTAGCTAGCATCGGCCATTGACATGAATGTGGACAGTACTTCCTCACTGTCTCCAGGTCTACATAATACCTCCATGGATTATACAGCCACGGAAATAACTACCACCACAGAATCCACACTGTATTCAGTGGAGTTCAGGTCATTAGCTCACTGATTGACCTCTGAATTATTCAAACTGTCTTCTCACGCTCTGATCTCCACTCACCTTCGGTGGTCCCCGCTTGGCGGGATTGCCCCAGGAGTTGCAGGAGGAGCTCTCCTGGGAGGTGGTGCTGTTCCACATGTCCCCGTCCTCAGACTCCCACTGGCTCCCAGACATGCCCATCTCCTCCCCTCCACCTCCCCAGCCATCTTGCATAGATTTGGGGGCTGAAGTGGGGGCAAGGCGGGAGATGTGACAGAGAGACGGATATGGAGAGATGGAAGAGATGGAAAGCTAGTGTCATGTCACTGGCACAGTAATGTGTAGTGTGGGCATCCCCAACACCAGATGGCAGTCTAGTGCCACATTATTTTCTTTTTACACAGTTTTTAAAATTGCATTGCATTGGGATATCAAGGTCACAGAGCACATGGAATGATCAAAAAATCTTTAAACACAGGTAAGCACTTAGGGAAGACCACAGAAGCTTTCAGTTAAAAAAAAATATATATACATGTAGCGGTCATACAAGGTTATCATAACAGAGAAGATGCATTAAGACGTATTGTATTATGTCAGCAACATCATCCATCTGTGCTGTATTACATCTGGTCTGTGATATACATGGAATCAAATGGCCGTTTTCTTCATGAAGCATGACTCTTACCTGGTTTGCAGGGTGCTTGTCCAGGGGGTGGGTTGCCCCGGTTGTAGACATCGGGGCCACCGTCCCCCCAGCCTCCTATGCTCGTAGTGGGCTTGCCCCAGGCTGCGGTGCCATTGTCCATGGAGACCGCAGGGGGCGGTGGCTCCCCCCAGGAAGGCTCTGGTTTCGAGTGGACGTTGGACGTCTCCCCCCAACCTGTAGGAAGAGACAGTGTCCACATCAGCAGCTGACCGACACAAATAACAGAAGCAATGAAGTACACTTGCCTCTTTAGATTGGCCTAACTGATCAGTCACATTAACAGTCATGGGTGTTTCTGCATATTATACTGTACATAGGATTGCTTACTGTGTACACACCTCACACCCTCAAAACACAACCTCACTGTTCAGTTCTTAATTCAAAGATTCACTTAGTCATTTTCCAACCACTCCTCTGCTCCATCATATCATAGCTGAGGAAAACTCTGAGTGTGTGGTTGAGGACGCCTGTTTAAGTCATGGCTGATTTTGCATGCCCGGCCAGCTGGCCTGCTGGTGTAAGAGGGGTGACGAGGGTGGACCGTGGCCAGGGCTGAGGTAAGTCGAGGCGAAGGGAGGTGAAGACGGGGCAGAGGCCGTCTGAGGCTCCCGCTGCGTCCCAGCCTGGAGCTGCGCACAGATGGCTGAGTGCCTCCTAATTACACACCTCCCACCTCAACCCCCCCTCCCCGCCATACAACCACCAACCAAACACTTCCGCCTGATGCTCAGAGACTTCAAATCCACCAATATTTCCACAGCACTCGGTGAAACAGTTCTCTCAGGCACTGCTCAGCCCCATTTCCACTGTATTCCACTGTGAAAATGTGGTCTATGTCTAGGCTACAGGTTAAAGGTGCTATGTGGCATTTTAGCTATCCATCCAAAGCTGACTGAAACGGCCGTTCTGATGTAATGCCAAAAATGCTTAGTCTCCATGTTGTCTTGCTATCCACTAAAGTTAATGTGCAAATCAGCTAGTACCGGAAGGAAAATAAAATCTGATCACACAGTGAACAGACCAACAACAAAGAATGAATACTAATGGTTACACCAGACATGAAGCCTCCCTCTCTGATAAGGCCAACAGTTTAAAGAGACCCTGAAGCATTGGGATTAAGATTTGAATAAAACGTGACTAATGAAGGCAACGGCCATGCTGAATTCCCACCTGTCTTGGCCTGTCTGATTGCAGTAATTTAGTCACAGACACACTGCAAAAATCCTAAAATATAGTTGTTAATATTTCACTAAAATATTAGGCCTAATCAACCTGAAGGCAAGACTGGCACAAATGTTGAATGAGGCACTTTGCACTTGGAAATCAGTCATCATTACAGTTATTTTACGCGGTTCTTTCACTTAATGTGTAATTTCCCCCTACATGATTATGTGAGGTTGACACTTGACAACACCATAACCTATATAAGAATTCCAGGGAAGCAAAACGGTTTAAATCAACCATAGTGAGTTAGTAGAGCTCCTTTACCTTGATTCATGAGAGGTGCTCTGGCATGTGGCGGTCCAGGTTGATGAGGGCCACCACCACCATCGGGTGAGCTGCCGTTGTTGTTGTTGCCTGGACCATGGCTGTGATTATGGTTATGGCTCAGGTTAGGCATGGGAGGTGGACCGTGGTGAGGGTGGTGCAGGAGGTGGGAAGGTGGGTTGTTGCCAGGGGGTGGGTTGTTGTTGTTGTTACTGCCGCTGTTGCCGCCACTGTGGCCCCCTGAGGGGCCGCTCTTGCCCTGACCCCCGGGGTTGTTCTTGTCCCAGAGGTTGACCGTCTTGTTGTAGGAAGTTGGGTCTCCCCAAGCCGAAGTACCGTCGTCGATCTCCATCTTGCGGCGGATGGAGGGTGGGGAGGGTTCCTCCCAGCCCGTGGGCTCTCCAGAGCGTCCCTGCTTCAGGCTTCCCCCGTCCCTGCTGCTGCCGCCGCCACTACCACTACCACCTCCTCCTCCACCACCACCACCACCACCACCTCCTCCACCACCACCACCACTTCCTCCGCCACCTCCTCCTCCTCCTCCTCCTCCACCTCCACCCCAACCAGAGCTAGGCTGTTTCACAGAGTTGGGGCCACTCCATGAGCCCATGCGTCCTCCTCCTCCTCCTCCTCCTCCTCCTCCACTGGTGTTGCCATTGCTGCCTTCCTGAGGCTTATTGCCCCAGCCTTGGGAAGGGCCGCTAGGCCTCTGTTGTTCACCCCATCCTCCTCCTCCACTTCCTCCTCCTCCTCCTCCTCCTCCTCCTCCAATCATGCCTGATCCTCCACCTGTAGCTGGGGCAGGCTTTCCCCAGTTGTGGCCACTGTCCTTCCAGCCTCCTCCTTCCCCCTCCCAGGTGGAGTTGGTTGGGCTTCTCTTCTTGCCATCCCCTGGGTCTCCCCAATCTCCCCCGGATCCTCCATCTCCTCCTTTACCCCAGTTGTGGGACACTTTGGGCCCGTCGCCCCAGCCCTGGGGTTTGGCTTTGTTGTTGTTAGGGTTGTCCCAGCTGGGAGACTTGTCATCCGAGCCCCAGGACTGTCCATTCTTGGACATACCGGGCCCAGGGCCCCCTGCTTGTGGAGGTGGGTTGTTCCAGCCTCCGTTCGGCCCGTTGCTGGGTTTCTTGTTGCTGGGAGGCTCTCCCCATCCAGAACCCCCAGTCTGGTTGGGGGTTGGCATCACAGTTCCCCAACCAGAGTTAGCTGCAATGCTGGAGCAGGAGTCCCGACCCTTTCCAGCTGGCTCCGGCATGGATTGGGGTCCAGGATTGGCGTTTGGTTGGGGCCCAGTAGAAGGAATGCTGGATGAGGATGAGCCCCAGACTTCAGTGCCGGAATCATCCTTGTTCCCGGCGCGAGCTGCCTCTTCAGTCTCCCAGGCTGTGTGCTGCCGGACCGGGGTCTGACCCCAGCCTGTGTTGCAGAGCACCCTTGGGTCCAGGTCTTGTGCAGGCACCACGGGGACAGGTTCTTTCCTGGTTGAACCATCCCTGTTAGACTGCTGCGTCTCCTGGCTGTCAACACTGCCCTCGCTGGCCGGCGTAGTCCCCCCTTGGCCCCAACCAGCAAGCTGCTCCTGTGAGGGAGAACTGACTGTGTCCCAGCCTTTGGCCTCGCCTCCGGAGGGCTTGCCCCAGTCTCCACCTGAGGGCTGCCCCCATCCGCCCGTGCCACCACCACCACCACTGGCTGCCGAACTTCCGCCATGACCCCAGCCAGTCGCTGACTCCCACCCGGAATCCTTGGAGGAGGCTGACTTGGAGTCACCATTGTTCCAAACAGAGCCGTCCTCTCCATTCACCTGGGAGGCTCCACTAGACATGGCTTGGCCACCGGCGGTACCCCACCCGGGCAGGCCTTGGACGGGGTTGGGCATCTCCTGCTGCTGCTGCCTAGAGTGATTTGGTCCGTCAGTGTTAAGGTTCTGAGGTTCTGAGGAGCTGAAAGACACATTCGTGGACGGGGAGTGGTGGCGGTGTGAGTCCTGGGCCTCGGCGGGCATCATGCCGCCCCAGGCGCTGCCTGATCCAGAGGCAGGGTTCCCGTTGGTGCCCTGATTGGGGGTCATGCATGCAGAGGGACTGCAGAGGTTATTGCCGCCGGGAGGCTGGTTAGTCCCTCCTACTCCTCCTCCTCCTCCCGAGCTGCCGCCCCCGGGGCCAGGCCCCTCGTGGCCCAAGACGGGCCAGGCCGAGGGGTTGGCACTGGGGTTCAGGTTCAAGTTAAAGCTAGAGGAGCCCCAGCAGGGCTGGGACCTCCCTCCCATCGGCAAGCCGCCAGCACCGTCGCCCTTTCCGTCGGGGAAGGGGCCCTGGGTGGGGTTGGAGCCCCAGCCCCTGTTGGCACCACCACCCTGGCCAGGGAGCTGTGCTCCGCCGGAGTGGCCGGTGCCGGCTTTGCCGTTGGGGTGACTGGCTGAGAAGTGGCCCGTGTGGCTGGGCCCGGAGGCCATGCTTGTGCTGCCGCTGCTGATGCCGCCGCCGCCGCTGCTCTCGGGGATGCAGTCAGAAGTGGCGGAGCATCCTGCAGAGGTGTGGCTCTCACGACGGGGAATGGAGGGCCACCCGTCGGTGTCGCTCTTGTCGATGATCAGTTGATCCCAGCTGCTTCCTCCTCCTCCTCCTCCACCGCTGCTGCTGCTGGGATTGAGGGTACTGGTGTTGCTCGTAGTGGCACTGCGATTGGTGTGTAGGTGTCCCCAATGGGGATTTTCATACTGGGCTCCTTGAGCAGTCTGCGGAGGGAGCTCTGTAGAAGAGAAAACAGAACAAAGATCGAGCTTAGTGAGGAGTTATAAGAGTGTTTCTCTCATCATTCAAATGATGTACATATGGTCAGTGCACGACAGATTTGCCAAGAAGACCTGTGCATCTCAGGTCCGCATGTTCTATTTTGAATGTCATTTGGGAAAAATTACAAATCCCATCTTCCAACTTATATCTCTGAGTCATCTTGAGTGTTTCCAACTAGCTTGAGACTGCACTCCTACATCTACCCTCAACAGTCATGCAAATTCAGTTCAACTTTCCTTCATATTCATTCAGCCTTTGGACATTGTGATCACAAACACCCTCTCAAGAAGAACGTAGACATCTGTCATTGTTCAGATTTGTAAACATTTACCTACAAGTTAAAGGTAATGATGGAATGATGTACATACAACAAACCCTCTAAACAAAACTCGGAGGAGGAGGTGTGACTGCAACTAACAATTCCCATTCACTTTCACTGTCTTGGTAAGGGCATTCTCTGCCTTCGGTTTAGTGATGGGCACACTGGGACTTGGGCATCAAAGCCGCACAGTCGGCCCCTCACTTCAAACCCCTCAGATGACGCTTCACAAGAGCAGTATCTCATAATTCAGTGTTGCTGTCAAACGAGACTGCAGCCTCTAACCACAAAACAAACGCACAGCACAACATCATCAGCCTACTACATGGGGATGCCAAAAAAAGAATGGAAGAAAGGAAGAATGTTGGAGGAGACCACAAAGTTTGCCACATATGGAGACTTAAGCAGCAAAGTGCTGGATTAATGACTTGGCAGGCGCCCTCCTGCTAGCCTGGCACAAGTTCGGTTCTGTTTGTTGTTGTCTGAAGTGTGCCTGTGCCAAATGTACATGGTTGTGTGTGCGTCTTGAACTGTAATTGTAAAAGCTGCAGAATACAAGCCCTTGAGGTGCCCCCACAGCTTTGCTCCACTGCAAAGACATTGAACAGAAAACAAGAGGGGGAGGAGATTGTGAACAAGACGAATGGAAACAAAGAGAGGGAGAGAAAGACAGAGAGGAGGAAAGAAAAAAGACAGAGTCTGAGAGAGAGAGAGATAGAGAGAGGGAGAGAGAGAGAAAGTGGTCCCTGTATGTTCTCAAGCTGCGTTGTCCTTGCTGTGATTGTGTATGGCTAGGCTATGCTGCATAGGACGCCATTATCAAACTTGAACTGGAGCCAAAACTGCACACAGCAGCTGTCAAAATCTCTCTGGTTTCTACCCTCCCCACCCCCCAGTGCACCCTCTCCTGCAGCAGCCTTCAGCCAGAGCCCACAGTCTGTCAGCGACACACACACACTCCTCGAGGACATTTTATATTTCTTTTTTTTTTTAAAAAAAAGCAGAACAAGGGACGTGGCATGGCTATTCCGGTGTTAGAGAAGAGTGCAGGGGTGGGGGAGGGGGAATTAAGAAAAGGTTGGGGGGGGGGGGGGGGGGGGCTGCAAATACCTGAGGGGAGGTGCTGGCCGACCATCTTGTCTAAGCCCTATGTGCAGGTGTTGGGTCAGGTCGAGGTGGTCATCACAGGTACACTGTGGTACCGTCAGGCTCAGGGTGAAAAAGGCTGTGCTCGGCTAGGCTAAGCTAACGTTAGCTTAGCATGCTAACAAACCAGCTTAGCTATCAGTGCTCATCAGCGCACTTAGAGCCAGGACAGACCACCACACTGCTGCCTCTGAGCTCTGTTTTTATTTATAACTCCCTCCCTCTGTTCCCGAAACAGTCTCTCCTCTCTTTCTTTCCCCCTCTCCCTCGCTCTCTCATACAAGGGGTTGGGGGTGGGGGTGTTGGCAGAGAGGGTTGTGTGATCACGAGGGGGCTGGGTTGGGAGAGGGGGGCAGAAGGGGGTTGGGGGACAAAGCAGCAGGGAAAAAAGGAAACAGGGCAAGAGGGGATTCCTTTCTCTCTCCTCCACTTTCATGCCTTCCAAATCTGTCACTAAATATTTGTCCGAGTCGACACTGCCGCAGCAATTAGCAGCGCGGCTCACAATGGCGCTGCCTGAGAACGGCTGCGCCGAGCACCCAGAGACAAAGACCGCGGTCTGTCCCGGGCTTCCGGACACTCGGGAACAAGACCTCACTATCTCTTTCTGCTCCTGCGCATATCTGCCAAACACACACACATCCAGAAATACATACACAGCACAAGTACATGCACACACACACAGTCTCTGTTGCTGATTACAGACATGCCTCTTCTCAGTCTGCTGCTGAACACCCAACATGCCAGAGCTGTTCCATGCTCTGCTCAGGACTCCAGAGGGAGAGACAGACACACAGACACACAGACACACAGACACACAGACACACAGACACACAGACACACACACACAGTGTTTTCAGGATTTCCCAGGTATTTTAGCTTTTTCCTGCTGTCTTCCCGTTTTTACATTTTCCGTAAATATCCTGTATCTTACTCTCGTAATATTAGCCCGACCCTTCCAGTGAAACAGATGTGGTCAAAGGAGAACAGCATCCTTTTGCTTGATTCAAAGTGCATGTGATCTCATTTAAGATACCGGCGTGGTTGTTAAGAGAACATGCCTCGACGCCAATCGGTAAGCAAAGTCACGTTAATCCTAGCTTCACACCTTGTTCAGTTAGATCAGCAGTGATGTGGTCTGTGAATCCTTGCTGTTAGCAGAGAGAGAGCAATAGAAAGCCCAATGTTGACATTCTTCTGTATTCTGGGTTTGGATGTCTGGAAATCTTGGGAAATAGCGTGAATGACTGGGCACCCTGCCAAACATTAAAAGTCTTAGAGTGTGTCTGTACTCCATAATGAGAGACCAGGAATTAGGAGACAGAGAGGAATGGGGGGGGGACTACTGAAGACAGATGGAGAGAGAGAGAAAGCGACAGAGATATTTAGAACGTGAGAGAGAGATGGAATATAAAACAGCGAAAAGGCAGCAAATGAAGGCCAGAGACATAGACAGCTAAAAAAGACACAAAGAGAGAGAGAGAGAGAGAGAGAGAGAGAGAAAGAAAGAGAGATGCTCTGTGAGAAAGTGATGCTGCCAGAGAAAGTGGCACCAGAGCACCAGGCTCCCCTCGTGAAGAGTGGCATTGTTTACAAATGATCCCCGACGCTTCCCCCGATGCACAATGCGTCAAAGGCTGAGCAGAACAGCAACTTATTCTTTTCTAATTCAATGGCCGCCTTTCTCTAGCCAAACATGCAATGATGCAATCAAAGCCACTTTAATTACTACTTTGTTTCTAAATAAGCCCTTTGTACACGCGGCGGTGCCGGGCTCCAGTGCCGCCTGCTCCACTTCTTCCGGCGGAGAGCTGGCATGGCGCTTCATCAATCAGTCTTGGGGCTGAGGATCTACCCTTCACACACACGCTCTGGTGGTCTGGTCTTTTACTGGTGGATGTGTCTTTAGTGTGTGTTTGTGTGTGTGTGTTTGTGTGTGTGTGTGTGTGTGTGTGTGTGTGTGTGTGTGTGTGTGTGTGTGTGTGTGTGTGTGTGTGTGTGTGTGTGTGTGTGATTTATGAGGTTATTCCTCATAAATGGACCGAGTTACTATAAATCGGTCACAGTCACAACATTTTGCATGTATGTGAACAAAAAACGAATTTATTGAGAATTAAAACTTTGATAATAACTAGTGTGTAGATAACTATGCTAGCTACTGTACACACTAGTGGTAAAAATGGCTTCACAAGCACAACCGGTTATATACAGTATGACACTCCGTCTTCTTTCACATCGAAAGTGTGTGGGTGCATTTCGATTTGCGGTCAAAAAGGAACGGAACTCGCACTCCACTATAGCCGATGCAAAAACGTGTTTTTTATTGTATAAAAAAGTTCTACCCAAAAGTGCGTGCAAAACGTTTTGGGTCCTATTCAGAGCATCCTCAGTGCACTGCACTGTTTTACATTTGATGCATTTGGATTTTTACACAAAAAGCGAATAGTAAGGATGTTGACATGCACCATGCCATGACATCTTTTTCACTACCTTCCTACTAAGTTTTTGCACTTCAGTTAAAGTGTAGAAGATGATGTTCACAGAACTACATTTATATAAAAGGCACTTGAAGTGAAATTAACAGTCTTATTTTCCTTATTTTTTTGTAATGCCTTTGAATAATATGGGAGATATGAATCGCAATACTGTATATCGCAGAATTGAATAGCAATACTTCCCTATACTATATACTATCACAATATGTTAAGAATCGCAATATTGTATCCTGGCCCACATTCCCACTGCTGCTACAAACAAGGGTTGCAGGTGTATATCGACATCATGGTATACTGTGGTACGATGAATTCCTATTACCAGTATTGAAAAAACAATCTGACTAAATGCATTGTAGTTGCCATAGGGTTCCCACCCATTTTCACCTTTCCATGACTATTCGCGGCCTATACTGCAAGTACAAAATTGCTTACTTTAAGCCACAGGTTGGGGCGAATTATAGCATGTGATTTAAACAACGACTTTGGGGGAAAAAAGTGCTGTCTCCGTTTTCTCCCCCACTATTCTATATCTATGAAGAAAGTGACTGAAATCCGTGGCCATCTAAGCCAATAAGATGTCATGACTTTCAATGAATTTATTGAAATCCATGATCTCTGCAGGCCTGGAAAATGGGATTTTACAATTCCATGACTTTTCCCAGTTTCCATGACTGTGGGGGCCCTGTTGCCAGGAAAGGAAACCAAAGACTGCCAAAGGGAAAACATCAACCATGTTCACCAGTCTACACATTTTTATAACAAAAATATATGTACAGTGCCTATAGAAAGTTATCATACCCTTTTGAAATAGTTACTTTTTTTGTCTTACAGCCTGAAATCAAAACCCATTTAAAAAAAAATCTTTTCCAGTTTTATTAACAAATTTAGCTGTACAACATCAAAATAATGAAAAAAAAGTAAACAGTTCTGAAAATTAATAAAAAATGAAAAACTAGAATAACAGGGTTGGAAAAGTCATCATACCCCTGACTTAATACTTTGTAAAGCTTCCTTTTGCTTTCATTACAGCCATCAATCTGTTTGGATATGTCTCTATTATAGCTTTGCACACCTAGATAGGGGAATATTTGCCCAATTTTCCGTTCAGAAATGTTAAAATTTAGTCAAATTCTATAGGGAATGGCGATGGACTGCTCTCTTCAAGTCAATCCACATATTTTCTATAGGATTTAAGTCAGGGCTCTGACTTTGCCACTCAAGGATATTCACCATCCTATCCTTAAGCCACTGCTTTGTTCTTTTGGCAGTGTGTTTAGGATTATTGTCGTGTTAGAAGGCGAATGACCTCCCCATCCTCAGCTGTCTAGGAGAGGGACGCAGGTTTTCCTTAAGAATGTGGGTGTACTTGGCAGCATCCATTTTCCCTTCTATCCTGACCAATTGCCCAGTTCCCGCTGAAAAGAAACATCCCCACAACATAATGTTGCCCCCACCATGCTTCACACTAGGTATGGTGTGTTTTGGGTGGTGTACTGTGTTGGTTTTCGCCAAACATTGCGCTTGGAGTTCAGTGCAAAAACACATCTGGAATATTCTGCTACCATGTGGAAAAAGCTTATATGGTCAGATGAGACTAAGATCGAACTTTTTGGAGACTAAGATTGAAGTTTTTGGACTGAGCTCCAGGCGCTAACCAAACACAGTATACACACCCAAACACACCCAAAACACACCATACCTACTTTGAAGCATGGTGGGGGCAACATTATGTTTTGGGGATGTTTCTCTTCAGCGGGGACTGGGCAATTGGTCAGGATAGAAGGGAAAACGGATGCTGCCAAGTACACCCAAATTCTTGAGGAAAACCTGCGTCCCTCTCCTAAACAGCTGAGGATGGGGAGGTCATTCGCCTTCCAACACGACAAAAATCCTAAACATACTGCCAAAAGAACAAAGCAGTGGCTTAAGGATAGGATGGTGAATATCCTTGAGTGGCAAAGTCAGAGCCCTGACTTAAATCCTATAGAAAATATGTGGATTGACTTGAAGAGAGCAGTCCATCGCCATTCCCTACAGAATTTGACTAAATTTTAACAATTCTGCACGGAAAATTGGGCAAATATTCCCCTGTCTAGGTGTGCAAAGCTATAATAGAGACATATCCAAACAGATTGATGGCTGTAATGAAAGCAAAAGGAAGCTTTACAAAGTATTAAGTCAGGGGTATGATGACTTTCCCAACCCTGTTATTCTAGTTTTTAATTTTTTATTAATTTTCAGAACTGTTGACTTTTGTTTCATTATTTTGATGTTGTACAGCTACATTTGTAAATAAAACTGGAAAAGATTTTTTTTAAAATGGGTTTTGATTTCAGGCTGTAAGACAAAAAATGGAACTATTTCAAAAGGGTATGATAACTTTCTATAGGCACTGTATGTGTAAACATTTCAACCTTCATAACAAAACCTACTGCTTAAATCTGTCAGTCTGTTCGGTAACCTCTGATGTAAACAGACACACACTATAAACAAACACTGTATATTGCATCATTGAGCAAAAATGTCCTACAGACGTGCATTGCGACAGACCGACAGACACACACACAGGGGGGTAGACTTACAAGATGAAATAAGAAATGCAAAGAGAGGATCAACTACTTTGTGGAAGCCAGCTCCAGCTAGCGCAGAGTCCATGAACTTCTGTGAACAGCCAGTGGGGCTGGCCAAGCAAAACTGTCTGGCATGGTAACTAGGGGAATAACAAGGGGCTGGGGCTGGCTTTGCACAATCACTTTTCCACATGCACTGCTAAGTCCCCCCTTAAACCATGTCACAGAGCAGTCCTAAGATACAGTAACAGCCCTACATTTAAGTGCGCACGTATGTGTGTCCGTGCATGTGTGTCAGAGAGAGAGAGAGGAGAGAGGGAGGGAGAGAGAGAGAGGAGAGAGGGAGGGAGGGAGAGAGAGAAAGAGGTGCGTGGGGCTTTGGGGCTTTGCTGCTGACATCACCACTCTGCCTGTACACAAGTGGGTTGAAGAAGCGGGGGAGGGGAGGGATGTTGTGCGTGTGTGTGTGTGTGTGGGGGGGGGGTGTTGTGGGGGTGGTGGGTGAGTCTTACGCAACCCTCGTCAGACTGCCTTCTGCACACGGCCCACTACCCAGCATGCCAGGCAGAGGACGTGAGGTCATGACGCAAATGCAGCCCGACATAATCAGGCGAGGCAGCAGCAAGCAGCCAGAGACGGAGCAAAGCGCCGACACTGCTGTGCTAACACACACTCTCTCTCTCTCTCACACACACCTTCAATAAAATCACACCGCAACAAGCATAATGCAACTCCATTCACATTTTCTCTGTATTCCTCTCCCCGTTTTTTCTTGCTCTATTTCTGACATTAATGTGCACACACACACACTTCACCTCACAGAGTAATCATCTGAACCAAAACACATGCATAATAAAACTCAGGAATGCCACTGTACTCCCGTTCAAACCCAACATTCCTTCAGATATAAAGACTCAAGCAAGCTTTCCTTTCTCTCACATACACATACACACACACACAAACACACACACAGCGCCTCGGGATCTTGGAGCTCCATCTCGACCCTCCAACATGCCCTGGTCTGGCACTCAGATCACACCCACCCCACCACCCCCCAAACTCTCTCCACTCCAGCTGCCAAGAGCTCAGTAAATATGGAATGTGTCTAACGCAAATGGTTGGAAACTGTATCCCATTCATTTCCTCATATCCCATTTGCCCCACACTCCCATCACCCCACACGCACGCACGCACACACACACACACACACACACACACACACACACACACACACACACACACACACACACACACACACACACACACACACACACACACACACACACACACACACACACACACACACACACACACACACACACACACACACACACACACACACACACACACCGCCCCCCCCCCCCCCGGACAGACGGCTTCCCCCACTTCGAGAGTACCCGGCGGGTCCCCCCTGGGTCTCCTAAAATAGCACACAGGGGCTCAGCTCGGCGCTGCCCAGACGCCGGCGCTCATGAATGCCCGATCCCGAGGATGCCAGGCCCCCATTATGGAGGGGTGACGACTGACCGAGCTTTGCCTCCGCACTCCACTCAGCTGATCCGCATAAAGCCGGAGGAAAGAAAGAAAAGAAGGGGGGGGGGGGGATCTGACAACAGTGGGAACCAGGGGAGGGAAAACACTAGATTAGAAGTCCGATTAGAAGTGATCCCTCTGGGCTTGGGAGGGAGGAAGGGGTGCTGTTTGGAGAACTGGACAGACATTCTCCATGTGAAACTGGGCTGCTGCCCAAGTGCCCAAGACACTACAAGGTGCTGACTGCCTGGGGTTGGGCCAGCCACCTTGACCGGGGCCTCGAAAAAGTTAAAAACCGGGGCCTCGAAAACTTGTAAGAGCAAAACGGAGGGCAGGGAATGACAGGAGGAGAGAATAAGCAGCGCTCGGGAGAGAGAAAAGACAAGAGAGGCGTAGAGAGGAGAAGGCATGAGTCAGACGAGGGAACAAATAGTAAAGCCTGGAAGGTTTCGAGCGCACACAGACAGAAGGGGTGGAAAAGAAGCGAGAGGAAAAGAAAGAAACGAGAGCAGGAGAATATGGAACTAGTGAAAGAGGAGAAGAGGAGAGGGAGATGGGAAGAATGAGAAGTTGGAGGGGAAGGGAATGAATGTGGCCGTTGTGGAGCAAAAGGGCCGTAAAACAGAGCCAGAGCGTCATGGCCGCCATCCGAGTGGGACGCCGGCCAGCAGCGTCTCGCTGAAAAGAGAGGGGGAAAGAGAAAAGAAGGAGAGGAAGGGAAGGAGGGAGGGAGGGAGGGAGGGAGAGAAAAACCCACAGGAGAGGCACGCAGAGGAGGAGAGCTCATGTTACGCGCTCTCGCTCCTCGACCTGCGTTAAGTAACATCCTGCGTAGCCATCGCTCTGAACACGTGGCAGCCACTCACATCCAAAACAACCAGCCAGCACTGCACGAGCACAAACCACGGAGCTGGGGGTGGGGGTGGGGGGGGGGGGTGTAGAAAGAGAGGGAAGGAAAAATAGAGATCTCAGTGAATTAACTGAAAGGAAATTAAAAAGGTAGGACATGAGTGTGTTGTGTTGTCCTCTGTGCACTGTGCAGTATTCACAACTTTGTCCTGACTTCCCTCCTGCTTACTGTGAATCAAGGCCAGCCACTGGAGTTTTGGAGAGACACACAGAGCCTCTTTGTCAGACAGCCACCCACACAGACCCACACCCACACAGATACCGTATGACATACAGTAGATACACACACACACACACACAGGGTGTGTTGGTGCGGGGCTGCAGCTGGGGGAGATCGGGCTGGTGTTACCGGCAGCGGTGAGTCACTGCAGCCCACTCTGCTGCTGGGCCTGCGCCATCTTAGCCCTCCTGCTCCCCAAGACCTGCACCTCCTCACTCGCCACACACACCATTCTGGGTAACTGACTACTCTTCTTTTATCTGTCTAACTCAGACAGACAGACACACCCACACACACACACACACACAAACACAGAGTACATACATGCACAAAGAAAGAGACTAGCTAACGACCCGTCAGTATAGGAAACCAATTCCTACCCTACAAAAACTGGATTCACAAGCAACAGTCTGCGAGTCTGCAGGCAACAGACTCCCCATTCTCCCTCCCACTTAATTCACTCCCCCCAGCTGAACAGAACAACAATAAGCCGCAGCTCTTAAAAAAAAAAAGATATAGAGGGATAAAATAGAAGAGCGGGAGCGTGAGGGGGTAGAGTGTGTGTGTGTGTGTGTGTGGGGGGGGGGGGGGTAGAGACATCCAGCAGAGAAGACAGCTGTGTTTACATGTGTACTATCTACCTCCCACGCGGATCTATCTGATCCCTAGAGGACCGCAAACTTCATGTTTTACTGCCCCCTCCTCCCACACCTCCTCCACTTCACCGCAATTCTCTCTCTCTCTCTCTCTCTCTCTCTCTCTGTTTCTCTGTCATACAATTTTCCAAATTGTCCATATAATAACCTATGTGGCAGTTCATGCTTGAAGGTATGCGTGTAACCTTCTTACAACTTCTACTCTCTCTCTTACTTTGCATCGCTGCCGATCGAGAGAAGTAAACAAAAGCTGCCTGTTGCTTACAAGTTGATGACATAAATAGACCACGGTCCACAAACAAAACAAATGGTCCACCAATGGGGGGGCAGGAGTAGGGAGAGGGGGGAGAGGAATCCCACTGCACTCAGACCAGCCAAATGCACCACATGTTCAAACGGGCCCAGGAGACCTGCTCTGGCCATGCTACACCTGGTCCCACAGGGCTGTGACCTCTTCCAGCGGGGCCATCAGAAATAAGAGGAAGAGCTGAGGAGTCGGACTGAAAGGGTCAAAGGTCAAGGCTCTAGGTTGGAGACGCAGGAGGGTGTGTGTGTGTGTGTGTGTGTGTGAGGCGTGGAGAGGGAGCGTGTTGGCGGCGTGAGCGGCGGTGGTGCTAACCTGATGCCGGGGCTTTGCTGGAGGCTGCTGGTGTGGGCGTGGGGCCGGAGGCCGAAGACGAGGAGGACGACTGCTGCTGCTGCTGCTGGGCCGGGGGCGGGCCGGGCGCGGGGCTCAGGGGCAGGGTCCCGGGCGGCAGGGGCTGGCCCCGCTTCAGAAGCTGCTTGTGCTCGTGCTGGCGGAAACGCGGGGGCACCTCACGGGGCGGGTAACGCGGACCGGCCGTCTGCTGCTGCTGCTGGGTCTGCTGCTGCTGGGGAGCGCTAGAGGTGCAGGAGGAGGAGGAGGAGGAGGAAGAGGAGGATGAGGAAGGAGCGCGCTTGCCATTGCCACTGCTGCCGCTGCTGGGGGGCCCGGGAGGGCTGGTGGGGGGGAGAGGGGCAGGGCCGGGCTTGGCAGACTCTGGCACTGGGGAGACACAAGAGGCACGCACACACACACACACACACACACACACAAACATACACACACACACACACACACACAAACACACAAGGGTTAGCCTACATGCTACAACCCAGGAAGCTACTTGGTCATTAGGCTGGAGATCCAGGGGGCAAAACCATGAAACAAAGCAACCAGGAACCAGAGGGGCTGCCAGGGCAGCTCTGCCTTCGAGTGACTATTCCAGTCCTTAGTTCTTACTGTCGTCATCACTGATATCATCCTATAATGATAGTAACCACCAAGAGCTCTCACAAGTACAGTGGGAGAGACAAGGGGCATGTCTCTTTTTTAAAAGCCTTTAAAAACAACATTCATGAAATCCTGTTAAAAGAAAACGGCCCTCTATTGCCCTGTAATGCCCCTACAGCGAACAGGCTTCTATGAGGACATGCTTGACTGCATTGGGAGGGAACATGTGAAACGTCTGCTTTTCCCCAACACTCCACCACCAGAGAAGCTCGCACTTTCACACTCCAGTGGAGTAATCCGGCTCCCCAGGCACACACCTATGGATTACACAACGCCCTTTTCACACACACACACACACACACACACACACACACACACACACACACACACACACAGCTCATGCTGAACTCCACAGGTGGCAGGGCAGCCAGTAGGAGCTCCTAGTGTGGTGTGTGTGTGTGTGTGTGTGTGTGTGTGTGTGTGTGTGTGTGTGTGTGTGTGTGTGTGTGTGTGTGTGTGTGGTGAGGAAGCGAAGGCGATGTTCCACACTGACAGATGAGAAATGTAAACAGTCACCCCACACGAGGCAGGAAGACGGCACCAGGGTACTCCGCCGCCGCCGCCACTACTGCCGTGCTTTACATAACTGCTCCTGCTACACCTGCCGAGCGCAGATGTCACACTTCCTGTTTGCGGCGCGGCGCTCGAACCGATATGGTCATCATCGCTGCATCGAGTGACACCTCTCGCAGCCCAACGTCGTAACGCATGGAATGTGACAGCAGTGGTGCCTGGAGGCTCCAGAGGTTTGCATACATTTGCTCTGCTCTCAGAGTTCTCTGAACTCTTATGACGGCACATGAAAACCCCCTCCATAGAACTGAGAAACATGCACTTAGATCCGACATTTGATAACCGTGTGTGTGTTTGTGTGTGTGTGTTTTCTCTCTCCAGCTATGCACGAGTATCATGTAGGGAGTAATCTTTGCCTGCGGAGACGTGAAATACTACCACGGTCACACACAGCGCACACCTTTACCCCATACAGTGTGTGTGATGGCCTACACATCTTGTGCACAAGTATGTCCTGAAGTGTTTCACGATTTTTACGAGGACTGAAAGGAGAAGAGCTCCACCAACCTCCCTTGTGTCTGTACAGAGATGAGCTCAGAGATCAACACTGAGGAGAGTCATGGGCAGAAGCTTGTGTGTTGTGTGTTGTGTGTTGTGTGTTGTGTGTTGTGTGTTGTGTGTTGTGTGTTGTGTGTTGTGTGTTGTGTGTTGGTGTGTGTTGGTGTGTTGTTGTTGCAGCAGCTCCTGGGAGGCCTGCGGGTCTGCTCCTCCTACTCCTCTGACCTGTGTGAGACTCCAGCTCCACAGGAGAAGTGACGGGCCACAGGGAGTGCGCAGGGCAGGCTTATGTAAGAGAGAGGCCCTCTTGAAAAAGCACACAACCTGATGGGCACACACATAAATACAGATTTTTGTACAGGCGTGCGCACGCACACACACACACAAATCCCTCAACACTGTGCCTCCACCTCTTTTTTATTTCCCTCAGCTTCGCCAACCCCCTCCTCCATCTCTCTCTCTCTCTCTCTTGCCACTTCTCTTCCCCCTTTCACTCTCTCTCTGTCTCGCCTTCTTTCCCTCCCTCCCTCTCTTCCTCTCTCCCAATCAGGAGGAGAGTCCTGCCGCACAGCCTCAGTGAACGCTGCACTCAGTGACGCCAAATCCCCTGATTAATTCCAGCTCTGCCTGCCTGCCAGCCGCCAGCTCTGCTGGCCAACGAAGGGAGGAGCTCTCTCTCTCTCTTCTCTCTCTCTCGCTCTCTTCTCTTTCTCTGCATCGTACAGTCTTTCTCTCTTCCTCCCTCCCTGTACTCCTCTTTTCTCTCTGCATATCTCCAGGCTTCTCCTCATCCTCCCATCTCGCTTCACACTTCTCTTTTTTTTCGCTCTCTTTTTTCCCCCCCTGGTCCCCTCTTCCCTCCCCCCTCTCTCTGTGTCTTCCTCCCTCCCCCTCCAGCTGTCACTCACCCCTTTCTGACCCACTATTTGTCAGTGGTTGCGAACGTGCCGCGGGGGGCAAACACACACACACACCGGGTCTTGCTGCAGACGGGTTAAATCACACAGATAAGAGTCGTGAGGCGGGAGTTGAGCCTGGGCCCGTCTCGGTCGCCAAAGTCAGCAGCACAGCGAGCTGCGAGGGGGGGGGGGGGGGGCAGCCTCATCTCCACCAATAGCAGCGCAGCATCAGGAAGAAGAGGTCTGGCTTGGGGGCGGACGAGGGGTGTTAAATCCTTGTTTGTGCAGCACAGTCCCTGGATATGCACATGCATGCACACGCACACGCACACGCACACACACACACAAATTCACAATTCTTTTGTCACAATTGGTCTCTTTACTGGCAATTAAACAACGACTACCGTGTTTATGTTGTGTGTTTCCCTATATCAATAAATGGACATTTCAACATGCTGGCTTAAGAGAGAGGCGAGCTGTAATCTGGGTCTGGAACGGGAGAGTGAGCAACCCCCTCCCTCCTCTCCTAACACGACAACATCAAACGGGTAAACAAACAAACACACACAAACAAACAAACGAAAGCCTCGGGCGCAGCAGTTGCTGCAGAGCCAAAACACTCAGCATGCTTAAAACACGAAAGACCAAACAATAAAGAAAAACACACACACACACACACACACACACACACACACACACACACACAAACAAACACTGAGACCGAGAGTTTAAAAAACACAGAGCTAAACACAACTTCTACATGAATGAATTATCGTGTGAATGAAGGAGAGAGAAATTGGGTGACCTCATATCCCTGGTTTATCTTCCATCGTTATGTGTTTGGTCATATCTGTCACCAGGCTCATCTAGAATGGATTGCGTATTCTCAGACCACAATGAGAGTCCTGTGGATCACCAGAGCATCACATCCTAAAACTATCACAGGCGTCTTCCTTGCCACATCGTTTGTACCAGTACACACACACACATCATCTTAGCGAATAAATAGAGTGCCACTGACAAACAAACAATACCAAAGCAGACCAAAACAAAAACAAAATAACACTAAACTTTTAATTTGTCTTTCTGGCGAATGTGCAAATTTGATCTAGAGCGCTGATGGAGGTCTGGGAGGCGCGGGGTAATTTGCCAGGGTCTCGGACTGCTGATGTTTGGAGACAGCGAGCACCTTGGGCTCCTCATGCGGAATGTGCTGACTGGACATTCCCTCCCGGCGGCGAGCAATTAACGTGTTTTCCTCATCTGTGGAGACGGCCGAGGCGGCACACTCGAGGCAGCACCGACGGCAGCTGTGACGGCTGTCTTAAGCACCATTATGGGCTCCGGTCGATTCAGACTGACTATGTGACCTGCCACTGGGCCTCGCATCGGCCCGATTCGTTGAATAATGAATACTAATGCTAACGAATGGGGAAAACTGTCACACATTGATTCATGCTTGATCAGCATAAGGTTCTCTACACAACCGTACGTCGTAACATTCCTAGTGACTTTCCCTAGTAGTCAGTTACGTTTTGTCGAAAATATGAAGTGTTAGGGCTTACTGGTGAACTAAACTGACATTCCCACCTTGAGGTTTAAGAGTAATGGGTGGTTTGAGGGGCTTGGGCGAGTGTGTTTGTTAGTGTGTGTTATGGGCTGGGTTTGTTTTTGAACAGAGACAGGAGATGTGAGATGAAATTCAGACAGTGTGAGCAAGAGAGAGAGAGAGAGAGAGAGAGAAAGATAAGAGAGAGGGGGCTGTTGCTATGGAGACATCCACAACCTTCCCCTATCAGTCCCCTCCTGATGCTCAAAGCGCAGCCCATACTCCCATCCCAGACAGACAATCATGTAGTCAATAACAGAATACAAAACAGCCTGCTGCCATTCTTGACTGGTCAATCATTTCTGACTCAATCCATTGTGGCCGGTTACAATTTAATAAACAAATATATGGCAGATTATCCTGTCCTGGTAATAATCTGCTACAATAAAAGATAAGATGTGCAGCCACGCTAAACACATTCGGCCAATATCAGAGTGGGCACGGAACTGTATTCCAGTGGGGAATACCGCCAGAGACCAGCTGGCTTACGACAGTGAACATTATTTTAACAATTCCCCAAAGCACATCAACCACTCACAAGCAGGCCTGGACCACCGAGAGACAGATGACCCGAGACCGAAAAATCTGAAGTACATGCAATAACACACAGAGGCCAGTGGCCCGATGGACATGATAGTCCCAATTAACGGCAAGTCACATTGCTGTTTTACCCTGATTCAAACAGGCCATAATGGGGACTCAATGATGGCATGCTTCATGGCTTCAAAGCCATGTTTGTGCAGGATGTCCTCGTTACTTCTGGGGTTCTAAAAGTCACACCACTGGAGTACATGGAAGGGATTCACTTGGTCTTTGACAGCAGGGAAGTGCTCTGGCCAGTGTGCATCTGAACCCTGGAGAATAAGGGCCATGGGGCTGTGGGACTGAGCTACAATAGCGAGCAGCTAAAATATGGCCAACCTGATCAACTCTGTCTCCCTCTCTCTCTTTTAGCCTTTCCTCATGCCCATACTTAAGAACTCACCCCCCACTAAGAGAAAGACAGAGAGAAAGAGAGAGGGAGAGAGAGAGGGAGAGAAAGAGAGAAAGAGAAAGAGAGAGACAGGGAAGGAGAGAGGGAGAGACAGAAAAGGGGAGGGAGAGAGAGAGAGAGGGAGAGAGAGAAAGAGAAAGGGGGAAAGGAGAGAAAGAGAGAGAGAGAGAGAGAGAGAGAGAGAGAGAGAGAGAGAGAGAGAGAGAGAGAGACAGCAGTCTGGGGAGCGCTATAAATATGGCCCCGGTTGGAGGCTGTCTGTCCCCACCACATCAGCCCTGCTGTCATCCGTCACTCGCCACCCCCCTCCCCCCATCTCCCCTCCCCATCGCTCCCATTCCAGAGTGACACACTAGAATACTCTCTCCAGCAAAACCAACAGCCCCCTCCATATCAGTCTGTCACGTCACCCTCACTCCTGATGGAATAGGAACAAACTGACGGCAGAACAGGATTGAAAGAGCTCGGCAAAAAGGTCAGACAACACACAGTCTATGATGTCTGGTCCCTAAACTCAGCCAAACATGAAAACCAGAGCAAGAAATCAATGGAGGATATCACACAAGGCCTGGATCTGCCAGGCATGCAGAGGGAAGGAAGATTTCAACATCAAACGTGCACTTGGAGGGGATGGGAGATATTGACTACAGCAGTAACCAAATGACTGCCAGATTACTCAGATGGATTATGGCTGAAATAAATGATATAAAGAAAAACAGCAATGCCAAAATTACAGAGTGCTCAGCAGCCTCACAGCCCGGAGTCCTGTCAGCATGAGACCCAAACAGGTGCGCTTCACGGGGAGACCACAGAAAAACGTCCTTGTGAATGGCAATCGGGTTTAACAACCGGTTCAAGCGGGCTCGCCCTGTTCCAAGCACCTGCGTAGATGGAGAAATTCTCGCCCTGAGAGGGTCCTGGGAGATTAAGATGACACCTCGCTTCTCTCTCCCCTCTCCCTCTCTGTCACCTTCATCCCACATCTTACATGCACACTGGGGATGTGTGGGGACGCACAGGGACAGCACAGCTGTGGGGGAGAAGGGGCTGTGTGTGGCTTTGTGACTGAGTGTGGGCCTGTTCATATAGTAGGAAAGACAAATGTTTATGTGGGTTAGAGAGACACAAAGGAGGTGTTTTTTGGTATCTGTGTGTGTATGTGTGTGTGTGTGTGTGTGTGTGTGTGTGTGTGTGTGTCATGTGTGACATGACAACCTGTAGACCTCGTGACAGGGAGGCTGCAGCTCAGGGAGCTGGGTATGACAGCAGTGTGTCTCTGTCAGAGATAACACACACACACACACACACACACACACACACACACACACACACACACACACACACACACACACACACACACACACACACACACACACACACACACACACACACACACACACACACACACACACACACACACACACACACACACACACACACACACACACACACACACGATGGAAAAACAAGGATAAGTGCGTATAACGAATCTTTTGAGACCTCCACTCTGCGCCCCATCCCAGCCCCCCACGCACACAAGCAGACGAGTGAATCTAGGCCAGTCCACGGACGCGTTTACTAACATCAAAAGGAAAAGAAGGGGGCCGCACAGCCTGCTTTTGCATTACTGAGGGATGAAGTGCTTTCCCGTAATAGGCCCCGCTGTTTGTGTGTGTGTGTGTGTGTGTGTGTTTTCCCACATGCTGGAGCAGTGGGGGTGGCGGTGGTGTGTGCGTGTGTGTGTGTGTATGCGGAGGGACCATGTTTTTTCAGTCGGTGGAAAGCGAGAGAGAGAGAGAGAGCGAGAGAAAAAAGCTTCTGAGGCCCCCTGGGTTGCCCTGCTGCCAAAACCCCCAGACTGAACCCACAGGAAACCCGAGTGTGTTCTCACTCTCTCTTTCACACGACTCTCCCGCTCACTCTCACTCTCGCCCTCTGCTTCGCTTCTCTCCGATCTGATGTTTGTCTTTCCTCCGGTTCTGTCTCTCCTTTCACTCAATCACTCACAGCAGCCGCTAGTCCAGCTAGCCTTTCATGGGACGCCCATTCCTAGTGCCATCTCCTGTGCAGCCCGTTTCTAGTCCAACACACCCCTCATCCTACACCCCTCAACACCCCCTAATGCCTTCAGAATGTCTGCTTCTGGCCCATGAAATCTCCTATCCCTAATGTGACATCCAGTCCAGTCTCCATTCATGTTTTTTCTCCATGTTCACTCTCTCTCACTCTCTCTCTCTACTTCTCTCTCTCTCTCACTCTCTCTATCCCTTCCGCTCATTGCAGCTCTCCCTTTTTTCGTTTCCCCTTTCCTCCCTGACAGGGGCCTCCTGGCTGCACACTGCTGGACGAGGACAGTGTAGTCTTACACGTGGCTGTTGCACCCCCCACCCCCCCCATCCCCCATCCCATCATCCCCTGCTCCTGCTCCTCCTGCACGCGCCCCGTCCGGGGAGTCTGCTTCCACGCGGCCCCTTCTCCCCCAAGCGATGCGGAGTCAGCCCTGTCCCAGACGCCAGTCCAACCCCGCACTCAGCCTCCCCCACAGCACTGCCGGCCCACGGCCTCCTCCACGTGGCGTGGCTGACCCGCCTGCAGGGCCAGGTAGCGCTGGGCATCAGGTGTGCTCATGAGGCTCACCTGAACATATAGGGCCTTAAATGATTGCAAAGTCAGTGTAAGAGCAAAGCTCCTGTGCAGCGCAGTGCAACTTTAGCTGAGCCAACGCTGTTTGTGCTTAGGATCTTTCTCATGGTAAAGAGAATTGGCATACAGTAGTTATTAAGCAAGCGCATAGGGGCCCGTAGTGTTGCTAACCACACTGAACTGATAGGTTAGAACTTGAATTCAGCTCATAAACTTGATATGTTTTTGTGCAATGTTTTGACAATATTGCACAATGCGGTTATGCCAATCAAGCACCAATTGAGCTGAACTGAACTGATGCCAAAGGAACACACCTGCTGATGAGCATTCATATTTGCATAGTGCTATGTATCGCTGATCGAGGCATGTTCTAGGTGAGTATGTGAGCGTGTAACGCAGTACAGTGAGAACAAGGCAATGCGAGAGCGTGCTCACGTGAGTGCACTGGTCAGCCTCGGAGACGTGGCAGACCTTCGGCAGGGATAAGGACAACCAAACAAACGCATGAGCAGATTAGGAGACCTAACTGGACAGAGGCCAAGTGGCCATTCCACGAAGGAAGCCTCGCGAAACTTACTGGAAATTCTCTGGAAGGGCTCAACATACACGCAGAGCAAGACATATGACTCCCAGATGATGTTCGAACAGAAGGTCAATGTTTATACTTCTTTGCGCGATTGCGTCAATAAAAGAATGAATCAATGGACAAATAATGAACAATAATTGTTTGTGTGACTGACTGCATCAGTGATCATCTGTGCATGTGTTTCTGTGTGTGTGTGTGTGTGTGTGTGTGTGTGTGTGTGTGTGTGTGTGTGTGTGTGTGTGTGTTTATAATGGTTGTAAACAAGGTCATGTTCGGTTCAGATCCCTCTCCTAACACAACCTATTGCTCATCCTTGCACCTGAGTTTTGGTTAGCAAACAGCATTCCTGGCTTCCAGGAAGCTCCTGCAGCTAGCACTGGAGCTCCATCAACACATGCGCTAACGAGCATCACGGCTGCCAAACACCAAGTCCCTGACACTCCCGCGCGGCCTGCTCAGGGGACAGTGCAGTCCAGGGTCTCTAATGGCCCCCGGTGGACAGCACTCAGTGCATCAGGCCCTGGGGAGGACTCAACAGGATTATACAGATGAGGAGGGTGAGGATCTCTAGCCCTTCCAAGATAAAGGCAAATGTCGCGCTCAGATTCGCTCTTCACTCTCACTTTCAGCTTTCATGTCTTTCACTTCCCTTTGCCTCTGTGTGCTGCTAGCGTGTTTTGAGGGGACGAAGTGGTTACGTGGTCTGGACCACGTTATGGTCACCAGGCCGAAGCATTTATGTCTCCCACTGCAGCTAAACAAAGGACTGTCTTCCCTCCTCCACAATCTTTAACACGGCACAACAACACAAAAGACAGACCTCAAAATCCAGCAGGAGGCAGGTTTCATATGCAACACCTACTCTGCATTTCAGAAACACACACCATCAGCATCTCTCCTAATGGACTTCATCGCGCGCCGTCATTGCGCCCGCACGCTTGGTTAGCCCTGGCTGAGATGAGCGAGGCCTCTCTCTCCCCCTCTCTCTGCAGGCAAACGAGCCCACTGAAACGAACTGAAAATAAATTGGATGCCGCATCAAGCGGTGGAGCCCAAGGGGAAACATGGCGCCATGTTTTAAATGCTTATTACAACAGGGGGTGTATGGAGAGGGGGACGGGGCAAGGGAGAGAAAGGGTGATCGTGTTAAGCATGAAGTTCAGAACTCACCTTTGGTTTTCTGTTCAGCAGCCTGAAAAAGAAGAGAGAGAGAGAGGGAGGAAAATATGTCAGAAGAGCAGTTTGCAGTTTGCCAACAGCACTGACAACAGAGCAGGTCAGCGAGAAAAACATATGCCACAAGAACCACATGCCACAGAAGAGTTCATGTTGACAGTGTCGGTTACACAACTGGAATAGCCTAATATTCAAATCCGCCTGAAGGAGAGAACGTCTCTGGCAGCGATACAAGAGGACATGCAGACCAATGAAGCACTCGGAGAAGGAGCGGTAACATTCCTACAGCTCAGAACAGTACTCCTGCAGCTCAGTCACTGAATCTCTAGTCTGGTGTTGGAGGTGATGTTCTCACCTAGACAATTAATTGGTTGACTGAGGCAAGCTGAGAGCATGTGGGCTATTCCAGCCAGAGTGTGCCTATGTGTGTTTGAAGCAACTATAATGGATGTGAATCAGCCTTGACATGAATATAGTGCATCACCACTGCAGTTTACAGAGGTGTTCATTGGCAGTGGAGGAGTGGGGAGTTCGGGATGAACGGCAGGCTTCACCTTTTTCTGAGCAGCGTCCTTCTTTTTCTTTTCTTCTTGCTTTTTCTTTTTCTTTTCTTCCATCAAATGGTTCTCTGTTTGTGTTCCCTGCTTCTGCTCTTGGCTGTGGAAAGCATAGATAGGGGGAGAAAGAGAGAGAGAGAGAGAGAGAGAGAGAGAGAGAGAGAGAGAGAGAGAGAGAGAGAGAGAGAGAGAGAGAGAGAGAGAGAGAGAGAGACAGTGAGCGAGTTAGTACAAGGTCTGCTTGATTAAAAAAGGCAACTCGTTGGGTGATACGACAACTATGGCTTTCCACCCAATTACAGTTTTTTTCAATCGCTAACAAGCGTTTGTCCATTCAGTTGACACATTTTCAAAACTCTAAACACAGTTAGCACAGCATCGGTCTTTTGTGGCCATACCATTCACACATTTCATGTTGTTTTCACACAGTATGCAGTCAGTGAATACATTTTCACAATGCATACATTTTCTTGACAGACAAACTATACCTCCCAACAAAACAATGGATCGTTTTTGTATTATTTTCGAATGTTAACACACAACATCCCACAATAGTTAAAACAATATTCCAAACCTTAGATACAGTATAAAAACCTCTGCTTCTGCAATGTTATCAATTCAAAAGCAATATATCTCAGCTGATAATAAACAAACAATCGAATAATTGACACACAGATGATTTATGTTGGGTAAATTGGGCCAGCCACAGCTAATTCCAGTCTATCTTAGACTCAGTGGCAGGGGTTATTTCTCTCTATTACATTGAAACTTACACAGTAAAAAGAGGAGGTGATGTTTTTGGAAGCAAAAACAGAAAAAGACAAATACTGTAATGTCTGGACGGGGAAGAGTAAGAGTAAGGGGCCCAGGGAGAAGAGCAGGTCCAGTGAGAGATGCAGTGAGAGGTGCAGGAGCACTGAGAGGAGCAGGTGCAGAGATTAGACACAGTAATATTGTGCTTTTTTTCCCACCCCCTTTTTATCTGGGCTTTTTGCTGTTGTTTCTTTGCTCAGAATGCTCTTGTGTTCTATCACAGTCTACTGTAAACAGTATTTATACTGCACCTCCTGTAGGCCTAGTGAACAGGGAAAAAAAAAAAACTGGAACGCATTTGAATGTGAACATTACATCTAGACATACAGTTCCCAACCAAGAAATTTAGTGTAAAAATGCTGGATTGCATGTTTTGCGTGCAAATACCTGTAAAACTGAAACATAAAAGTCTATGCAGTTTTTGTAATGTGAACAGTAGCCAGTATTTTGAAACCTAGTGTACTCTGATTGACTGCATGTATCTTGTGAAGTGAAAATAAGTTTCATTCTTTGACAAAATAACTTCATTTTGAGTCAGGTTTCCAGTGTTTTGGTAAAGTTAGTGTGTGCAGAGAAATGACGAGGTAGTGTATATGTAACAAAATGTGGTGTAAGAACATGGGATGTGCTTTTGAGAGGAAAATTATCAATTTGGCCAATTGTGTTTTGTAGGTGAGAGTCTGTGTTTAGAGTTTTGAAAATGTGTCAAATTAATGGACACTTGCTAGCGATTGAAAAAAACTGTAATAGCGTTCGGAGACAGAGGGGAATGGCAGTGGCGGCTACTTCCCAGAGCTATTGAGCCAAACAGCAGAGTGTTTCACAGGAGAGACTCAGCCACAGATCTCTAGGTGCTGCTATCACACCATCATTACCCAGTGACAGCGACAGCAGCAGTCATTATCGCACTCAGACGACACGCTCCCGCCGATGAAAGCCGGCCCGGAGCGCTGCGGGAGCGAGACTGGTCTTCCTCGTCTTTCTTTGAGGCCGTCAGGTGTGGAAGTGAGGAGAGGTTTGGACATCGATCAGAGCGGCCGGGAATGAAAAATGGCTGTGCTCAGTTAGGCGAGTTTATTAACAGTCCTCAGCGAGAGGGCTCAGTGGGCGGGCGGCTGCACCTGCTGTAGTCCCCCCCCCCTCCTCCACCCTCCTCCAACCCCCAACCTGGGGCTGCTGCCTGGGAAGGATCCTCAGCCACAGATGGGTGACCCAGTCTGTTTCAGGCTACATCCATCACGTGCACCACATGGAGACCAGCAGCGCCACTGGAGACAGACTGCTTTCCCCAGCTCTCAGTCATGCACACACTACAGCAAATGGAAGAGAAAAGTTCCAAGAGAGACAACACGAGAGCTACGGGAAACGGTTTGCGTCCATAGACCCGCAACAGCTAACACTCTGTGTTATACTGTTGCCATTGTTTTTTTTTCCAAGGCTAGCAACGAGGCCTAACCTCCGACAGCCAGAACACTGGGATGCTTGGGCATTCACCAGGTGTGACATAACGTCTCGGCATCACCTCAGGTGGCCTCTGGGCAGTGCCAGCAGGCACAGCGGAGGGGGCCCTTAGCCAGACCTCAGCTCTTTACACACACACAAGCATCCAAAGATGTGCCAAAACCGTTAACATGCTTCCTGACAACGTAGTGTTCCTCACTTACATAAAGAACAGTCATAGTAGGGATATAGCTATATTTAGAGCTAAACATATGGAATGTGACATTTTGGTGTAAATTACACATAATAAAGTGTAACTCCGAAGTAAAAACAACCCAGTTACTGTAGTTAACCACTTCAAACTTTTGATTGAGACTAGCAGAATTAGGTTATTTGGTGGTGTTTTGAGCAAGACCGTTTATTTGCATTATTATTGAATGGGCTTACAGTGATGCTGACAGGGCAAGATGCCACAGTGCTATTTCATACCACTAACAATGCTCAAAAGTGTAGAATTACACTTCTGTGGTAGTGTGGTGAGGGGTTCTACAGACAAACTGAAATATTGTAAGCTTTGAAAGAGTACAGAGAGGCTATAACAAGACCTGTATCTGTAGGAAGAATATTCCATAGCTTCCTGATCCGGTATAATCAAACTATCAGGTGCATTCGATCGAAACAGCTCTGTGCAGATCTGGCTAAACGAAAGGCAGGTTTGTGTTGAAAGACTCAGCTACCGTAATTTCCCGACTATTAGCCGCGGCTTATACATTGCTAAATTTCTTCAGTTGTGAGGTTAATACAAGGAGGCAGTTAATATGGTGTTAATATGGTTTTGTGTCTTTTAACTTGCATATAACACTGTAATATAATCCTGCGGCTTATACACAATGCGGCTTATATGCGGGAAATTACTGTAGGTCTTTCACATACTGCAAATGACCAATGATCTAAGGAAGTCTGAGGTAAGGAAGATCTAAGGTAGTCTACTCTTAGCTACATTTTACCCAACTTTATAAATTGTCCATATATCTACTGGCCACTTAGTTACTAGGCTTTTCTATTATCATCTGGCACCTGTCATCTATTATCAGACACCTGAAGGGTGATATACAGTATGAATTCAATTCTGTGTTTCAATTCGATCTATGACTCACAAAAATTCATAAAACACCACTCTAAGCCCAGTCTGAAGCCCACTATAACTTGTAGTTAACTTTCTACCACTTTAGCTATGCTAGTACTAGTTTTCACATTCCCACCCAAAACGCTTCACATGAATCCATTCATTCTGTTGGAAAAGTATGGGAAATGGGTGCTTTTAAAAATAAGCGGATAAAGTTCTAAAATCTTGCAGCTTTAGTAGGTCCCTGGGGTTCATGATCTGCTCAGAAAGTAGCTTTAAATGAAGACAACACTGCTTACAGCTAAACTGAGCACTGCACTGGCATTTAAGCAGACAGGCACATTATCAGCTTAGCAACTTTTAAGACTTTTTGCGAAAATATTACTGAAAAGAAAAAAGGGCCTCACTCATGTAGGCTACATACTTTCAAAGTGCTCCAGCTCTTGTTTGTTCTGCCAGAGAACATTTAAAGCCACCTAACCCTTACAAAGGTTCAACAGCAAACACGAAGAGTGAATACTTTCATCTACAACAAGCTACACAGTTGTTCATCATCAACCTACCACAAATGATTTAGCAGCTGGCCATACATTTGTAATGTCAACAAAAGACCATTCATACCAACCAGAGAGAGAGAGAGGGAGAGAGGGGACTAAAGATAAGATAAACTGAGGGTAAGAAGACAGAGGGTAGGAGAGACAGGATGAGATGGCTAAGGGAGGGAGACAGTACCAAGGACACAGGAAGACACTCAAAGGGAAACCACAGGTGACCACCTGGCTAATATCATTGGACATAAACAGATCAGAGGATCCATTCAGCCTGACTGGTCGTGCTAACAGAACCACAATCTCAGCAAAGAGTGAGGCACTCGAGGCTTTTAAGATTTGTTAATTATATCCTTTTAATCACAGAGTCATTAACCTGCATTAGATGAAGCCTCAACTCTAACACTTCAGATCACAAAATTTAGCAAGAAATAATGACAGGAAATCTCCTGCATTCAAACCACAGTATAGTATTGGAGCTGAGCACTCAACTATTACGGCTATGCATACACTTATGCATAATACCAGTAATCCAGTAATAAACTGAAATATTATTGGTTTGTAAGAGATAAAAAGGCAACATATGTTGACTGTCTTGGAACATCATAAATAGGACTTGCAAGAAGGATGGAGAGGAATCAAAAGAAGAGAGAATCAAAAGAAAAGGGGAAAGAAAACAAAAAGGAGGGACCCTATCCTGTCATGAACAGGTAAATCAGATGATGCCGATGAGAAGGATTCTGATTCACCAATCCATTCCTTCCGAGGAGACAGAGGGATGAAGGAGGAAGAGAGCAGGGGAAGGGAGGAGTGGTTGGGGGTCTAGACACTCTCTCTTGGCACAGGGCCAGCGCTGCAAGACTAACACTTACGCAGGCAAGACATGTAGCGCTCATCACTAATGGCATCACTCTTAACAAATCCCTGCTTTGCACTTGGACGGCAACATCAGATGCAATGATCAAACCAACAGAGAGTTCTATATCAACAATCTCCTTCGCTACTCAAAACCACAATATGGCTGCTCTGTGTCTCACAAGAAGTCTTCTTATTGGCATCATTAGACACAAGCTATGGTGAAGCATATCTATTATACTGTATAATAAATGCCCATTATCATAATACAATGTTTCAATAAGCACAGCATCATGTGGGCTAATTTTCTACCCTACAGGTCTAGACAACCATAAGAGGCAAAGTAGTAGAGTGAAAAGCACATGAATTAATAAACTAATAAACTACAAGAGGAAAGGCTGTTGCATTGATGAGTTTCCCAAAAAGACACACATGAAAAGAAGCCCCCCCATGTTGCCCTTCAGCTTCTGTCCTACAAAAGATTTGTCTAAAAATAACGTCTAGCCTATGAATTGACTCATGGCCAATTCAGCTACTGTGACTTTCATCGCCTTGCAAAGTCACTAATGACAGCACTTTCATAAGCTTAGCCGACAATTTATTGCTCTAATAGATCACACAAAAGTCCCCCCACAAAAGCTCTCAGTCATTGCGCTCCCTTATAGGCCTTTCACCATCAGTGCATTCGTCTCAATGAAATGCAAAACATGAAACGATTCAGCAGAGTAATGGGTTTAACTTAAGAAGAGACTCATGTCACAGACGGACTAAATTAGGCGGAGTGCAGGGATTAGTGCTGATGGATTGAGGGCAGGTGTTAAAGCAATCTCAATGCCTTGCCTTCAAGGAAATACCTATATTTTTTTATTTATTTATTTATTTTTTAAGTCAAATTGAACCTATTGAGCAGATGAAAAAGAGGCTTTTTAAGGCCACGGACAGTGTGCTTTTATCACAGAAATATTGAATTAATAGTAAAGGCAAATACATCATCCTTCAATATGTCATTAGAACAAGTAAAGCTTTTCACATTCTAATTACCATTATTTTCATTCCCCCCCCCAAGTACGTCCACTTAAAATCCTTCACAAGAACGGAACAAGTACTCTTTTCTGAGAGTCCACCGAGGACCACGGCTACTGAGAGGGAAAGGCAGGGGTGATAGATAGTGTTTCTCTTTCATACAGCTTAGATTGGCTTTGCCTGGCAGAGCTCATCCAAGGGCACCAAGCTGAAAGCGAGAGCCTGGCATTGGCATGGCACATGCCAGCTGTAGAGGTTCCAGGTCGTGCCCTTCCCCCTTCCCTTTGGTGCACTTCACATGCCTGGGAACAGAAGAGAAGCACTGTGCGATGCTGACCGGAGACAAATCCGCCGGTCCTGCTAAAGGCTTCATGTTTTGTTAAATGTCCCCAAACAGCTATAAACAGTGGGAGGGCCAGGAAAGGGCATTGAGCGTGGCTGTAAGACCACACAACCCACTGATCTCATCAGACAGTCAAGCTGATTAACGTCAAACAAGATGGAAGACACTAGTTAGTTCTCCCAGTACTAACTACAACTGTATACAGCATCCTGCCCCTGGGGTTCTCCCCCAGAAATGACTCTACTAAACTGAGAATGGCCCCTTGCCTTCATGTATACCAACACATAAACATCAGATGTAGAGTGAAGAACATAACATGTTCTTACTACTTATGTTTCCTACACTGAAAAATAACACCGCCAACACAAATTAGAGGCACAGCATGGGTGCTTGATTGTAGTGACTCAAACGATCACAGCGACTTAAAAGATTGCGTAAAACACCTTCATCTTCATCAGAACTAGTGCTAATGGAGCGGCAGTTGCATGCTGCAGGGATGTTCCGTACACCTGCCTTCGCTGAATCTGCCAGAGAGAACAGTCCCTCAAAGAGGATCTCATTAACCTGCTGCTGATACTTCCATCGCATCAGCCAGCCAGCCAGCCAATAAGAGGCAGCGGAGAGTCTGAGCCACATGCTGTGATGGCTGTCAATTCTTTCACAGCCCTGCTGGATGAGACTGAAGCAGACATGATATCAGATCGTGATTCGCTTTTTCAGAGCGAGAACAAAGCTCCTCAGATATGCTTGTGACGGATGCCTGATGCCTTTGCTGCTGGGGAATGCGCAGAAGAACCGACCACAAAAAAAAAGCTTGGGGGAGGATAAAAAAAAAGTGGCTGCAGGCTACGTCTGAGCGCTTGTGTCTTTCACTAGATGCCAATGAGCACAGGGGATGGGAGACTGAGTGACTAGACGGAGTGACAGGCAAAAGCTTTAAATACTTGGGAGAGCTTGTGACTTTAGTGGTCAGCAGCTAATAAGAAAAGGGTAAGCTTCCAGGGAGCCTGCACTGTGGCGCGCTCTGCTCACGGTAGTGTGGAACAGAATGGAGGAATCCAGCATTACCTGAGCTGTATGGTAATCAGAGCATTAGGCGGTCACTCTACTCGCCTGCCCTCCACACCCCCTCCAATCTCTCACAAGCACTGAAAGCGCGGCCTCTTCAACAAGACAGAGTGATGACAGGAGATCTCTTGACCCCTATGTGGCTGACACAGAGAGAGAAAAAAGAAAGAGAGCTCTTCTCCCTGGCTCAATTTGCAACCATGGCACATTATCCAGCCATAGGACTGATGTTAATAGGACCCTCCCTGAGTAAGCAGCATGCAAGCATTCACCAGCCCACTCTCGCCATGTCTTTCACTGCCCTTTGGCTGTCTGCCCATGACGATAATGACACAGAGGCACACACAAACCGTTGGAGGAGACAGGAAGAGAGGGATGGATGATGTCGACAAGGGATGTCACTTGCAATGTAGGGGAGAGCAGTTGGCAATATGGACTTTTATCAGCAATGTGTGTGGCAGTGGAAGCCGCAGCCCAGATTGGTAGGCTACAATTAAATTTCTCTTTAAAATGAACTGATGAACTTCAGTCTCACTCAAGAAAGGTGTTTGTGCAACAACATCATTGAAACTTCCATTTGAACTTATCATCAATTTGCCCACTGATGAATGTTACTGTAAGTACTGTAGCCTAAACTGGGGGACCGGTTGCTCACGTCTCCTGACAACCCATCAAAACGCTGGTTGTTCATTTATTTATCGCTTTCAGTTGGATGACTAGGGCAGTCAACCGAAAGAGTTGCCTACAGATGGTCTTATGAGTGCTCCAAGTGTACAACATATGCACTGCAATTGGAATACCACTCCTACCTGGAACCCTCCAAAAATACAGATTCTGATTCTCAAATGTCGCCCGAGGTCGAGCGAGCAGTGATGTCTCGCTGGATCGAATGATGTAGTCCCTACGTTATTCGCAGGCAACTGAACGCGTTTGCAACCACTCAAAATCATTAAGGTGACCATGTTCGCATTATTAGCCTACTTACTTTCTCTCAATATGTGTACATTTAAAACGAGCCCCATTCATTCGAAAATTAAGTTAACCAAACAGGATGTCAGCGCGAGCGTACCCGCGATCTTGCAAATTTACTGGCGGGTAATGTCAATCAAAGGGTATAAAATAGCTATTATATTTTCCATAACTTTCTTTTAGAAATCATTGTTTTTCATCATTCATTTCAGAAACATTAGTAAACCCATCTGAAAGCAACGGCATTTCTGCATACCGTGGCACCATATTATCAAAAAATAAGTCGCGCGGGTGCGTTAGATCAGTGGCCCGTCCATTTCAAAGTAAACAACACAGCATAAAATCACTACGAACTACTAGGCTACCTGCCACAGGAAAAGGCATATATGACGAATTAGCAATACTTAACAATACTTAACCCCGCCCCTAAACATATTTTCCCAAAGCGATTATAACCATATTTCTTACCTTATATCGAGCGCTGAGCTTTGGCAGCTAAAGGTTCAATGTGGTGCATTAATCGCACTGAAAAAAACGGAGCTCTGCTCTTGATACCCGTAATGACAGATAAATTCAGTCGCTTGAATGTAATGCAATGAATTGCTCAAACTCACTGCAAGATTCGCATCGCTTTGAAAAGATAATGTTGACCGTTGCTTTGCTCTCCAGTGAAGGAATCCTCTTCAAAAATGTAGGTTTATTTTTGTCCCTCGCTCAGGACATAAAAAAAACAACAAAACACCAGTGCAAACAGTGGGAATGCTTCGACGATCGACTAACTGCTGCTTATTTCAGCAAGCCACGTATATTAACTTATCCAGCTAAAGCATTTCGGCATCGCGTCTGCAGCTATCCAATTTGGTGCACAGTAACAGGCAGTTTGAGCTTTTTTGACGTATTCACATCGAGAAAGTCGATGCACGGTTTTAAAGTGCAAAAGGATTTTTAAATCAGTACGCGAACAAATCACTTTGTAAATGCATCCAGTAAAGCAAATACTTGCAATGTCCAATGCATGAAGAGTAAGGAAATTCCCAGATATCCATGAAAAATGTTGTTCACTGAATTGTTGTCATGAAGCATTTAGCGGATTCTCTTACGCAGTGCTCCAGCAGCCATTTTGTTGAAACTGACAACAAGCAGTGCAGTGCACGTCTGACTGAAGTAAAACAGGAAGTACCCCATTCCCTAACGTCACATGGCCTCCACTTACAAACAAACTGCCCCTCTAAAAAAAGACTCGCTGCTCCGCCTTTTCGTTTCCATAACAACAGCCACCCCCTCCCCCGCACCCATCGCGTGAGCGCGCGTGCGCGCACGCATACACACACACACACACACGCATACACACAGACCTAAGCTAATGAAAATAAGCTTCCTGAGCACCCATTGCGAGCCTATAGGCCTACGCTGGGAATAAACGGACGAAACACAGTAAGTCTTGTACAAATAGCATTCCAAATAAAAGGAAAAGGCAATAGCCTGTTTTTTTTTTTTTTTTTTTTTTTTTAAAGTAGGCCTAATGAAGTGCTAATGTTTAGTCTACAGTAATGAGAGAAAAAATGTTGTAGGCCTAGCTGTCACCAATAGGTGGCACAATTTCGATGACACTTTCATAGGCCTACAGCATGTACTGCTACATGATACCTCTATCATTGGTTCTGTGCAGTCAGTCCATGGCCGGATCTAGAATGGGGCTAGGGGGACAATGCCCCCCCCAAATGTGTCTTCTGCCCCTATATGTGGCCGACAGACTAAAATTGAGTCCAAATTGACACCCCTCCTTCTCGGTTGTATTGTTCGTGGGGTAGGCTACTCGTCACACATAGGCTACCCCACTCATATCATGTGAATGAGTGGAACCCAGGCTTTCCAATGATATTAGAGCTGTGACAGACAGTTGAAGACAGTTGAGACAGTGAGAAAATTAACGTTGAACTTACATGAAATTAAATCATATGTGTATTATGCACACCCATACTATCTGTGAAATATCTCAAAAACTCTTCTCTCAACACATGGCAAGCCATATATCAAAATAAACAGCAGACCTTACCGGACATGAGAATACGAAACATAAATCTGTACAATAAACTGTGGAGTAATTTCAGTTTTGAAATTGTAGTAGCCTATTCTACATTGTCTCAACTTAACGTAATGTATTGTAATGTAAACTATTTATGTCAGTACATTTTTGTAAATTGCTTAGCCATTGAGTATCCTCCTACATGTTTCTTATATTGGCATATTCCAAGCAATCCCACAAATATATGTTTCCACTGGCTTGCTTCCTAGTGAGTTAAATGTTTTTCTTGATAAAGGCTGACATAAGGCATAGAAATATCACCACATCATACTTTGGTTAACCCAGACAGCATGTATAGCTATATGTATGGTTATTACATTTAAAAGGCTTGTTACAGTTGTCGAGGCCAAATATAACCATGGTCTCTAGAGGCAGGATGCTGTATTGGGTTAGGTACTACAATATAACGCTTGAGGTATGGCCTTGTCAGTTGACGTAGCACAAAGCCAGTTCCACAATTTCCTGAAACCTCCTCCTTCACCCCAAAAATCTTGTTCATCTCGTTCCATTCTCCTAAATCATGCACATCACATTGCATTTTGCACATTGTTTGTCTTGTTTTCAGTATATTGTATATTGCTTATACATTGTCCTAATGTGTAGATTATTGTCTGTGTGCTGTATATTGTATCATATTTCCTATATTGTATATTGTCTATATGTTGTTCTGTATTGTCTGTGAAGCTAGTGTGTGTTCCAACTCACTTGCCCAAATGAATCTAATTCTGATTCTGATTTTATTAGTCACATCTGTCACAGCCTTATGAGGTTTGAAGCCACAAGAATCAACTTAATTGAAAGCTGCTCAGCACAAACTGCGTGTGCAGACACGCACGCAAATACACACACACACACAAACACGCAAATACACACACACACACGCACGCACGCACGCACGCACGCACGCACGCACGCACGCACGCACACAGACAGACAGACAGACAGACAGACACACACACACACACACACACACACACACACACACCATGAGAGAGAGAGTGTATGTTACAATAAGGGTATGTGAAAAATAGATGTAAAAAGATAGCCTAGCTTTGACATAAAAAATAAAGCTCTAGACAACAGATCAGTCAAGTAAAAATCCCCTCCACTGAGAGACACACAATCACACAACCATTTCTGCCCATCAATATTTTAGCAAACATCAAAGAAGATAAATCCGTTTCTCCGCATCCAAAGCTTATGTGTTTATCTCCTCGTTAAGAGACTAAAGCAAACATGATCAGAGCAGCAGCCAAATATTTCTCAACCCAATGAGCCCAATCTTGATCCTACTAAAGACGTCTCTCTCTCTCTCTCTCTCTCTCTCTCTCTCTCTCTCTCGTTCTAGAGCCATGCTGCGAGGGACACTCAGCCTGATTTGGTGGGTGAGATGAATAGAGGCGGATGACGGCCCTATTTAAGGAGACATTTAAAAAGTGCTGCCTCAGAGATTAGGCCCGGGGACAGTCCTTCAAAAGAGGATAAATTAGAAAATGATCTACACCGAAGTCATCCGCCTACGATCGGGTCAGAGATATGCAGAGAGGATATGGTTGAGTCAAAATGCAATCCTTCAACACACACAATGATGGAGCGCATTTAGGGGCAAATGGAACAGGTTGATAGAAGACCAGTAATCTTGACCACTTGTCATTTACCAGTAGTGAATGGAACAGCATTATTCATTTGCTGTTGTGTGCTCCTTTGCAGGCACTGATGAGCATGCCCGACGCAGACGGGTTAAATGTCAACGAGGGCAGACTGGGGCAGACACGGGTTGTGACCCACCCCTGAGCGACCTCATGCGAGGATGTCAACACTGATCAAGGTCAGCGGGAGTCTATAGGCAACCCCACCACACTGGCTCCGAGAGATACAAGTGACGTCTGGTCAGGGCCAGTGTGACATCTGTCCCCAAACACACGGGGGTCAGAGGTCAGTCTGGTGATGCGGAACGTGTATTAGCGCATCACTGTTTGTTGTTAGCGCCAAGGCACATCAGCTGGAGCTGCATGATTCACATGGAAACGCAGAAGTACACACACACAGGCACACACATACACGGTGGCCAGTTGGTACAATAGCTGTGTAATATGTACTTTAAGCAGACCTCCCTCAGGACGCCGTAAGAGATGGGCTACAAGAGGTGTTAGCACCAATGAGTTTTTATTCTCTCTTGCTGACATGCTAACCTCCCAATCCCAGGTGCTGCAGGTTGCAGGTTCCAGGCCGGTGGAGGACTGACCGGTGCGGTCATTCAAACACAGCGCGGTTGCACACACGCAAACACGCACGTTTGTAATGCATACACAGACATAGACATACACACACAAACATTTCTGTCATGCTCTCTGTCACGCAAGCACACACAATATAGCCTGAAGACGGGGCATTTTGTTTGTGTGTGTGTGTGTGGTGTGAGAGAGAGTGAAGGGAGAAAAGAGGAGATAGAAGGAAGGAGTGATAGACAGTGTGAGATAGAAAGAGAGAGAGTTCCTGGTAGAGATAGAACATTGAGGATAGTCTCGGGTTGATGGGGAGGGTGATGCTCCTGCCCCTGAATGACAGAAGGGTGTGTGTGTGTGTGTGTGTGTGTGTGTGCGTGCGTGCGTGGAGGGTGGGGGGGTTGACAGAGTAATACGAGTAGCATCTCTGGGCTGCTTTAATTTCCCTGGGGTGGGGGGAGTGGGAAGCACAGGCTATAACAAACAACAGCACCGCACTGGGCAAACAACACTTGAGGCCTGTCTGTCTCCGTCACACCCCTGTATCTCGGGAAGACACAAGCTGGTTGCCATGGTGTGCTTGGCTCTACCAATGCCAAAAAAAAGGACAATATGAAAGATTAAATCGATGGACAGCTTAATGTCTTGGAGTTATTGGCTATGCCCATGTTTGAAGTCAGCAACCAACCAGGAATATTTGTGTTAATCAGATTTGTATTTCACATAAATCTCATGAATTTCTATGGCTCAAAGGCGACCAAATAACGGCCCGTTTCAAAAGCAGCACATGAGATGACAGAGCAACGCATCGACTCTAAAGTAGGGTTCAGACCAAAGCGTCCCGACGAGACGAGACGAGACGAGACGCGACGTTCTAAAACCTTGCGACTCAACGTGTTTAATGCTCTGCGATGGCTTGCGACTGCTTGCAACTATGTGCAACTTCTAATTCACACCGCTGCAACTCAGTCTCGTCGCGTCGGGAATCTTTGGTGTGAATTCGGCTTAACAAAAATCTAACCTGATCTCACTGAAGAGTTGAATTGTCCATCAGT